>NW_010324055.1:0-7706 GCF_000700745.2 Antrostomus carolinensis
CTTTCCCTGGGAGAGGACAGTCTTTGATTAAATGGTACGAAATTTCCCACTCTTGCAACGATTCTGTCTTCATCAACTCGTGAATGATGCAACTGGCCGGTACACAGAGATCTGGACTCTTCAGAAATACCCAAAGCAACTGTTTATGGAAAGACATCAGCGTTTCCCTAAGAACCCATGAACTGAAACTGGAGGTGCTGGGTTTCGTGCTGCAAAGCGTAAGGGACTCCGCACCAAGATCCACCGCGGATGCTCAAAGAGCTGAAAGGCAGCAGGGAGGATTATTGTCCGTTATATAAAATTATAGAATCATAGAATCAATGTTGCACAAACAGATCTGCAGAGCTGCCGCTGCACGAACAGCTGAAACCGTCACGTTAGGAGGAGGAACGGCTCCTACCGGGTTTTTTTTCCTCACCTATGAGCTGGAGTCACACTAACAACTACAGTAGTATCTTCTGATTAACTCTAATCATCGCTCAAACCCACTTCTAATTTTCTTTTGGAGATAGCGTCTGCTTCTCATTTCTGTAATTAGCAGCAGCAAGCAGGATTCCCATTCCTGTCTATCGGCACTTTCACCTTCCCATGGGAGGAGCTGAAACCAGGACGGCTGGAATTAGGTTTTTACACCAGTTTCAAATGGTGCTGTACATCATAGAATCACAGAATCATAGAGTGGTTTGGGTTGGGAGGGACCTTAAAGCTCATCCAGTTCCAACCCCCCTGCCAGCAGCAGGGACACCTTCCACTAGACCAGGTTGCTCAAAGCCTCATCCAACCTGGCCGAGAACACTTCCAGGGAGGAGCAGCCACAGCTTCTCTGGCCAACCTGTTCCAGTCTCTGACCACCCTCACAGTGAAGAACTTCTTCCTAATATCTCATCTAAACCTCCCCTCTTTCAGCTTAAACCCATTTCCCCTTGTTTTGTCATTAACTGCCCTTATGAAAAGTCCTTCCCCACCTTCCTGGAGCCCCTTCAGGTACTGGGAGGCCGCTATAAGATCTCCCCGGAGCCTTCTCTTCTCCAGGCTGAACAGCCCCAACTCTTTCAGCCTGTCATCTAGGCAGTATTAATTGTAGTCAGCTCTAAGTTTAATCAGCCATAATAAGAGGATGATAAATGTAATATGCTCCTAGTATTTACATTGTATTGTTCCTCTCAATAACTTATACTTGAGAAAAGGTTTTTTGGAACAAAATATATATTTTTAGTATTTACAATATTAGCCTGGAGTGTCTTCAGCTTAAAAAAATTAGGGGCAAGTATGGAAATATCCATAGAAATGTGCTGTGAGGAGACGGTAACTGCCCAGCACAGAAACACTCCCTGGTTTTAATACTGTGGATGTAAGATGACAAGATGTTTGTCAACTGACCTTGGCACAGACGAGGTTTCTATTGCTGCAGGCAACATCGCAGAAGGAGAAATGTGTTCACTTAAAGACAAAGGATGTTCTGCAAGATACAAATACTGTGCAAGGATTTTTCAGTGGAAAGAGAAGGAAATCACAGAATCATGGAATCATTTTGGTTGGAAAAGACCTCTAAGATCATCGAGTCCAACCATGAACCCAACACTGACAAGTCCCCTATGACTAACCCATGTCCCTCAGCACTGTGTCTACACGACTCTTCAATCCCTCCAGGGATGGGGACTCCACCACTGCCCTGGGCAACCCCTTCCAATGCCTCAGAACCCTTTCAGCAAAGAAATTCTTCCTCACATCCCATCTCAACTGCCCTGGCCACAACTGGAGCCCATTTCCTCTTGTCCTGTCCCTTGCTCCTGGCCTTGGTTGAACAGACCCACCCCCACCTCTCTCCACCCTCCTCCAAGGGACTTGCACAGAGACACAAGGTCTCCCCTCAGCCTCCTTTTCTCCAGGCTCAACACCCCCAGTTCCCTCAGCCACAAGGGAACTCAGCACACTTGTGCTCCAGACCCTTCCCCAGCTCCGTTGCCCTTCTCTGGACACGCTCCAGCACCTCCATGTCCTTCTTGGACTCAGGGGCCCAACACTGAACCCAGCACTCGAGAGGTTAGTACATTTCATACTCATGAATGGTTTAGCAAGACACTGCCCATGAACACTGAGCACTGAACCAGGGCACACCTGAGAAGGAACTGCACTGCCCAGAGCTCTCCGGTTTAGTGATTCCCAGATCCACCCACATCTACCAGATCATCTGCAGGAAGCTTCAACTTTAAGCTCCACCTCTGCACAGGGCAACCATCCAGGTTTTGCTCCCAGAGTGTCCTCTGGGAACAGAAACGGGCTTTGCACTTAAAAGAAGCATATCTGGAGAAGGTCTCATCATTTACAAAGTGTACCAAGTTGGAGGCTACTCCACCAACGGTCAGTGGAAGTTACAGCATCTGCTGTGTATGGAAACAAGGCAAAATCCTGAGGTGCATCAGAAGAGCAATGAACATCCTTCCCTATTCTAACAAAAGAAAACAGATACAGACCCACTGACCTGAGTCCTTGGGGGTTGCTGTACCCTCACAGCAAGGAACGTACCCCTAAAGCAGCACCTGGAAGCTCCTGCAAGCTCCACGGTTCAGGTGACACCTGCACTCAAAGCCACAGTTCATATTTGATTTCTGCAAATACACCTGAAAAAATGTCTTTCAAGTGATCCTAAGGAACCCCAGAGAATGAAATATTTGACTTGAACAGCTCTGCCTCCAGGAACAACCTTTTCTTCAGGGATTTCTTCTAAATGTCCCCTTCCTGATCTCATTTTATAGCTGCAGTCCTAGCAGAGACTCATGGACTGAAAGCTCCCGGATGTCACTTTCACTTCTGATCATTGCACGTGTAAAAAAATTGTAAGTTTGAAAAAAAACCTCAAGAAATCCCAGTATCTGATGACCACCAACTTCTATCCTCTCTTGTCCCAGGATGGAGCGGGTGTCAGGGCAGAGTTGGGGTGACCTGACACTGATGCCCAGCACAGCTCCTCATCATCAGTGCTGCCCACCTTCATCTACCACCTTTAGACTGGGACCATTCGCAAACGGGAAAGGCTTTTGCTACCTTTACAAAACTGGAGATTCCTTGGGTAGGAGTTCCCATTTTAGAGTATTCTGGGAAAGGTCATGCTACCATGGCCTTAGCTGACCTGAGAGAAAGCGAGGTGAGAGAAGAAGCAGCAAATGGGAACAAGAGAAGGGATGTTAAGAGAAGGAGGGCTACAAGAAGGCTGGGGAGGGACTTTGGACAAGGGCAGGGAGTGACAGGACGAGGAGTGATGGCTTGAAACTGGCAGAGGGGAGATGGAGATGAGATGTGAGGAAGAAATTATTGGCTGTGAGGGTGGTGAGACAGTGTCCCAGGTTGGCCAGAGAAGTTGTGGCTGCTCCTCCCTGGAAGTGTTCTCGGCCAGGTTGGATGAGGCTTTGAGCAACCTGGTCTAGTGGAAGGTGTCCCTGCTGATGGCAGCGGGGTTGGGACTGGATGAGCTTTAAGGTCCCTCCCAACCCAAACCATTCCATGAGTCTATGAGTCTATGTTAGACTGGGGTTTAAGAATCAGAAGAAGAAAATAAGGGGCAAAACTGGTCAGGACTAGTGTGTGAAGGGCAGGGACAGCACCCACGTACAGATCTCAGATCAGAACTCCTTCTGGCCCAGGCAGGGCATCACTAATCACCACCACAGGCACCTACCAATCCCCACCACTCTGTTTGCTCAACCCACGACCAACAATCTGACTTTCCTAACGGATGGCTGCAAGAAAAGCTCTACTGTGGGACAATCAGCTGTGGGCTTTTAATATCAGTCGCTGAATTAATGAACCTTTTCCCACTAAATCTAGAGATTCCAGCAAAGGTAGATACTTCTGTTGAGTCCAATAGCTAACTCAGGAATTTAATAGTTCCTTTAACTCTCCAGGCAAGCAAACAGTGTTCCACATCTCCCTTCCTCCTTTATCTTCATCAGGGTTGATGGTCACAGTGCAAGCTCTCCTGATCTTTTCCATCAAACACTTAGACAATAATATAAACTACACACAAATAATAAGATGTATATAAGATAATTCATAATTTGGCAATGTATGCATGATGATTTTAAATCTAACAAGCAAAAGTCGGAATTTATCAGTGTTCTTATGGAAGACAAACACTTTGAGTAAAACTCTGGTCAACCACATGGATTTTCAATGTAGCCAAAAGCAGAATTTGAGTGCAACGGTTATATTACGCAAACATGCACACAGAGGTGTGATCCAGTGATGTCTGTATTCTACACTCTTACTCTTTCATTGATTACAAAGAAAAAATAGGAATAAAGACATATTCAATCTACATGAGACTGAAAATGTTACAGAATGGGGAAAGCAACATGGAATTAAAAAAAAAAAAAAATGAACTCACTGATTAATTTCTAAATTTTTGGGATGGGTTAGGCTTTTGTTTGGTTTTACCCCCCATTTTTTTGAATATTCAGGTGGCAGCAGCTGCCAAAACCATTCCTAATGTAGCTGAGCTATGACACTTTTTCTCCATGGATGCAGAATTTGTGATTGCCACCTCAGGACTGATTTCCAGCCGCAGTCTCTTGGACAGGGTTTGAGAAGCGTTTGGCAATCCCAGGCAGCACTGAAAGCAGCTGCTGCCTCATTCATCTTGTTTCCTGTAGGAATGCAGTGAATAGCCAGGCAGCAACACAGCTCAATGCTTTGCTGGTTCCCTTCCCATCAGCTAAAAGGGAAAATGAAACAGGGAGCACCTTCTTCTGACACCCAGGAGATGGAAACACCTCTGCTATGCGGTTAGAAAGAGCATCTCTGTGTCTAAAGGTCATTGCTTTGGTCTTAAAGCAGCACAACTCTGCACCCTCAGAGCCACCTGGGAAGCACTTGTGCCAGTGATAACGGAGGGACATGAGGCACTTGGCATCAACCTCTGGCTCCTTCACCCACGTGCTGCTCACTAATACCCATCGTACCAGCTGAATCCAAAACAGCTCTGGCAACCACCAGCTAAAAGTGAATGGGAGGGGGAATAAAAAATATTTTATTTAAAAAAGTGATATTTTTTTTGTTTTAATAATTTTAAGAGTCAATTACAAGTCTGATTCTGGATCAACTTTAAGTACTACTCCATTTCAAGATAAAGGAATAAGAACTGGGATTTGTGTTTCTTTGAAAACTCCCTGTGTCTGTGAATCGATTTGGCACGGGAGAGACAGGAGAAGCAGAGCCCAGCGAGCGAGCGATGCGGTGTGAGGCTCTGCAGCTCGTTAGGATAATTAACTCTACTCATTTGCATGTGCACCTCAGCTTTAATGAAACTGCTGCTGGCAGACTTCACGGCTGAGCAATGATATTGGGATCCTGAGAAAAACAGTTCTCTTGATTCAAAAATAGCTTCACCCCCCCACCCCTGCTAACAACAGGGTCCTGGGGACCCACCTGCTTTTCCTCAAATCAAAACCTAAAAATCCCAGCCCTTCCCAGGCTCCAGGCTCTGAAGGACAAAGAATGACAGATTTTGGCTATTTTCTGGCATAAATAATTTTGCAAGGTTTTCCCTCACCCGGTCACTGCCTTACCTGGACGCGTGTGGCTGTGCTGTGCCTGCTGTCCCCTGAGCTGGGTCTCCCTTTCTCTGCCTGTTGCACACAATGGGGATATGCAGGGCTGGAATTCTGTCCACTTCATCACGTGGTTTGAAACCATTACACCCACTTGTGAAAGCTTTTTTTTATTTATTTAATTTTTAAAATTTGTTTTTAACTTTTCATGAAGACCACAGAAGCTATTAGAGCTGAGCAAATAACCCATGGCAAGTAATTTATTCCATTCGTTCGGTTTCAGCTTCGCGGAGAATTTTTCTAGAGGTTTTTTTTTTTTACAGTCCATGGTTTGAGCAATTAAATGGAAGAGGTCAGGGACAAGCACGGGAATTCATGATGTGCTCTTAGATCATTTCTGACTCAGTGTGCACACTCATCACTTTTATTTTCTGGGCAATAAAAACATGCTTTGAAAGTGCAAATCATCATAATCTTAATGTGAGATACTTGGGTTCCAGGTTCAAAAATGCTTTTTAAGGCCAAATCATCATAATGATTCACACGGTCTGAATCTCGTGATGTCCTATGCTAGGGCAAGAGTTGGACTCGATGATCCTTGTGGGTCCCTTCCAACTCACAACATTCTGGGATTCTATGATAATGTTGATGTGATACACTTGGGTATATTTGGGTTTCATGTTAAAAAAATGCTTTTTAAGTGTAAATCATCATAATTTTCATGTGATATCTTTGGGTATACTCGGGTTCCATGTTCAAAAATGTTTTTTAAGTGTAAATCATCATAATTTTCACGTGATATCTTTGGGTATACTTGGGTTCCATGTTCAAAATGCTTTTAAAGTATAAATCATCATAATTTTGATGCGATATCTTTGGGTATACTTGGGTTCCATGTTCAAAATGCTTTTAAAGTATAAATCATCATAATTTTGATGTGATATCTTTGGGTATACTTGGGTTCCATGTTCAAAATGCTTTTAAAGTATAAATCATCATAATTTTGATGTGATATCTTTGGGTATACTTGGGTTCCATGTTCAAAATGCTTTTAAAGTATAAATCATCATAATTTTGATGTGATATCTTTGGGTATACTTGGGTTCCATGTTCAAAATGCTTTTAAAGTATAAATCATCATAATTTTCATGTGATATCTTTGGGTATACTTGGGTTCCATGTTCAAAATGCTTTTAAAGTATAAATCATCATAATTTTGATGCGATATCTTTGGGTATACTTGGGTTCCATGTTCAAAAATGTATTTCAGAAATATGTTCTAATATTTGCCTTAAATTATTTAAAAAAAAAAGAGTCACACCTGCAAACACAAGGTTGACAGGATATTGGCAGAAAACAAACCAAGGGAACTTCCAAAGCAGGTAATATTTTGAATTACTGGATGGTGAAAAGCGGATATAAATGAGTTTTCTCAGCTCTGATAACTCCATTGCAGCATTAGGGACAGGTCAGATTCTGGTTTTCCCTGCCCTGAACGATGTGCCAGAACTATCTGACATGTGTTCTCTGATACTGCAGCAACATCTTGGGTATTAAGAAGCATTCTTATCTAGATAAAGAGGTGCAGAGCAGCACAAACAGCACAGTACTCAGGATTCACTCTCCGTACCTCACAGGCAGGGTCCTGTCTCCTTTCCTCCTGTCCATCTCTCTCTGGGGAACTGGGTACCAGCGGAAGTTGAGTTTCCAGTTAAACCCTCCATAAGTCATATCCGACCCAGCCATGTACTCAAACGTGTCATCGCTGATCACGTCGATGATTGGGCAGACAACAGTTTTCCTGTAAGGAAAAAAAAATAAATAAATCAATAAATCCACTTTTTAAACAAAGTATTTTCTCCTGTGAGGATGCTGAACACGCCTGCACATCTCCTGGAGCAGCTGCAAAGCGTTTCATAAACGAGAATAAATCCCATCGCGTGCACAGAGGAGGCTGGTGCTGCCACGCACGTGTGGCTGCTCCTCCACCCAGCACAGCCAGGACCTCGGCTGCTGCCACACTGCCAGGGAGAGAGAACAGCTCAGGTCACACTGTGGGGCCCTTGGGTGCTGCTGCACCCACAGGGAAATGTGGGTCACTCACTGGAATTAAAAAATAAAGAAAAAAAGAGGGGAAAGGAGGGGGAGAAAAAAAGAGGA
>NW_010324056.1:0-518 GCF_000700745.2 Antrostomus carolinensis
TGTAGGGCTTCTCCCCTGTGTGGGTTCGCCGGTGGTAGAGGAGGGATGAGCTCTGGCTGAAGCTCTTCCCACATTCACCACACTCATAGGGCCTCTCACCAGTGTGGTTGCGCTGATGATTAGCGAGGCCTGAGTTGTATCTGAAGGTCTTCCCACAGTCACTGCACTTGTAGGGTCTCTCCCCAGTGTGGATGCGCTGGTGGCTATGCAGATGGAAGCTCTGCTTGAAGCTCTTTCCACACTCATCACACTTGTAGGGCTTCTCCGCAGTGTGGATGCGCTGATGCTTAACGAGGGCTGAGTTGGATCTAAAGCTCTGCTGACACTCACTGCACTTGTAGGGTCTCTCCTCAGTGTGGATGCGCTGGTGGTAGAGGAGGGATGAGCTGTAGATAAAACTCTTCCCACAGTCGTTGCATTTGTAGGGCTTCTCCTTGGTGTGGCTGAGCTTGTGGCAGATCAGTTTCCAGTTCAGCTGGGAGCTGTGTCTGAAGCTCTCCCCACAGTCGCTGCACTTG
>NW_010324057.1:0-13737 GCF_000700745.2 Antrostomus carolinensis
TTTTAAATACCTCCAGGGGTGGTGACTCCACAACATCCCTGGGCAGTCTATTCTAGTGCTTGACAACTCTTTCAGTGAAGAAATTTTTCCTGACATCTAATCTAGACTTCCCCTGGCACAACTTGAGGACATTTCCTCTTGTCCTATTGCTTGTTACTGGGGAGAAGACACTGACACCCATGTCACTACAACCTCCTTTCAGGTAGTTGTAGAGAGCAATAAGGTCTCCCCTCAGCCTCCTCTTCTCCACACTGAACAATGCTGGTTCCCTCAGATGCTCCTCATAAGACTTGTGTTCTAGACCCTTCACCAGCTTCATTTGTCCTTCTTTGGATGTGCTTCAGCACCTCAATGTCTTTCTTGTAATGTGAGGCCCAAAACTGAATGTAGTATTCGAGGTGTGGCCTCACCAGCACCAAGTACAGGAGGACAATCACTTCCCTGTTCCTTCTGGCCACACCATTTCTGATACAAGCCAGGATGCTATTGGCCTTCTTGGGCACCTGGGCACACTGCTAGCTCATATTCACTGGTTGTCGCCCAACACCCCCAGGTCCTTTTCCGACAGGCAGTTTTCCAGCCACTCTTCCCCAAGTCTGTAGATTACCCCATGCAATGGCATGGGGTAACCTATATAAAATAATATATGAATATTTGTTGAATAAGTTTGGGTATATTTAAGCCAGGGAAAAAGCTGATGAAGTCAGGTCAAGTCAAAGATGAGATCCATAATAAAGCTACATACCTAACTGAAACAGGATTTTAACTCAATGAGCTTCCTATCTGCTACTGCTCTTGTGCTTACATTCATTATTGCCTGTGTACCTCTCCACACAGTTAAAAGTGGCCTACATTGCAATTGCAAAGATATGTTAATTGAAGAAGGAAGATTTTGGAAAACATTTCTAAGAATTAGGTAATTTGAAAGGTAATTCTATTTCAGAAGTTGATATTTCAGCACTTGTACCTATGGAGCAATCAGCTCTTTATCTTTTCCTCAAACTATAAACTGTTACTTGTTTTCCTCTTTGATTATATGAGCCTAGTGGGATAGAAAGTTCACAGAATCACAGAATCACAGAATCACAGAATCACAGAATCACAGAATCACAGAATGGTAGGGGTTGGAAGTGACCTTTGGAGATCATCTGCTAGATCCTGCTAGAGCAGAATCACCTAGACTAGATCACACAGGAACATATCCAGGTGGGTTTTCAATGTCTCCAGAGATGGAGACTTCACATCCTCTCTGGGCAACCCGTAAGTTCAACAACTTCATTTCATACCTCTGATCCTTGACCTTCTCAATACCTTTTCTGCTTGTACTCTACCTTTTCTAAGTTGAATGGATCACATGAGACCTAAGAAACAGGATAAAAATGGTCATCCTTGTTGCAGGTAGGAATAAAGACTCTCTTCTAGTCACTGGGTTTCAACGGATTGCAAGCTGTGAGTTTGAGAGAGCTTTGAGAAGTTAGTAGCGTAAATAAAATCCTATGAATGATGGCAGAAACTTGGTCAATGATGGCACAAACATTATCACAGAGATGGAGATAAGTAACCTCAGCAGTAAAGGGTTTGCTTTTTTTCTCCACAGTGGGAAAGGCTGTATGGTTCACAGTGGTCCGCAAGATAGTGAGGAAAATCTGAAGGAGAGGAGAGAGCTCTGGTTTTGGCAGCCTGATATTGAGAGGATGCTTTCTTAGTCAGATCATGTTTTATTCAGCTAGAACAATTCATGTCTAGAGGGCAAAGCAGAAACATTACTGTAGAACTTCATTAGTATTTGTTGGCAATTTTTCTCAGAAATAAAACATACAAGAGGAGAGAATGGGATCAGTGAAGGGGTCCTATGGAGAGCCACAGAGCAAAGGGAGGAGAGAGGTGGAGTGTGGGAGGCTATGGAAATCATCTTCCAAAAAGGTTGTGTATGAACTTTTTGAGAAAAGACTGGAGAACATGAAGCCATATGCACAACTGATTGGAGAGTTTTGCATGCAGATATTTGCATACATATATTTGTGACCTGACAATAATCTTGTGATATCAGTAGTAAAACTTCCATTGATTGCTATGATCAACCATCAACTCATTATCCATATGTGTGTACATTTTATTTTGTACTGTTAACATGCATAAACACAACACAACTGCATGGGTCACAAAAAAATCTAGCTCTGCTTTTTATGTATTTTCTGTTTTATACTCATGAACTAGAACAAATGACAGAGGCATTTATACATAGTCCCAAAAAGCAGGCATGTTGACAATTCCTTATTTGGATAACAATGATAAATGCTCTCTACTTCATATGAGATCGGGAAATCACTTGCCTTTAAGCCGTCCAATCTAAAGGTATTAATTATGTACTACATCTCATGAACCTTCCAAATTTAGATAGCCTTGCAGGGACTAGTGTGATTTATTAATATACTGACAAATAATTAGCGGAGGAATGTATCATGTATATTTCATCTGTAGCCTGAAACTTCAACCTCTGCCCCTTGGGAACATGAAAAATCTAAGGGTCTGTCCATCACTTGACTAGTTATTGAAGACTGACTTTTTTGTTATTTTGTGTAGCTAAAATACAACATGAAACACTGATGTTCAAAAGTGATGTTTCAGCACCCCTATACTGATGGTGTAAGTAACATTATATAAAAGTGAAAGATGCTTCTAAATCAATGCAATTAAAGGCTGTTAATAATGGAAGGCTCTATAATAAGCACCTGGTTATGGTTCTTGGCAACTAATGTTCTTGAACTAATGCTGCAGCTGGTTGAACTGCTGTTAGGGGAACAAAAGGAGCTGTTTTCAGTACTAGAACCTTAAGCCTTGTGACTGTTTTTACTGTAACAACTATTAAAAGGGTTTCAACTCGACTTCATTAGCAAATAGATTATTTTGAGCAAAGAGTATGAGGGACAGAAATTGGAAACAACATTGTCAAAGGAATTTCTGTAGTGTAGAAAGAATCCTGGAGTAGAAATACTTAGCCAGTCTGCAAGCTACTTCTTAGAGGCATCAATATCTACAAAACTTCATGTGTACCAATACTGCATAAACAATTAATCTTTTAAATTCCTGTGTTAGAAGAAGATGAAAAACACAAATTTGATCACCACAAATCAGAAAATGTGGAGCTATTATTGCTTTTGTGACCTGCAGAAATGTATGTTCCACTGTTAAAATTGTAATACCTTACTTTCTCTTTTTCTTACAATTCATATTTCTCATAGTACATCATTCTTCTTGCAACCTGTTTTATCTATGCTTGTCTTGTCTGACTCAGTTCTGCCCCATTTCTCTTACCACTCCAGCTGTCCTGTTCACTGCTTTACTTCCAGTTGCTTCCATTGAAGGCAGCTACATTGAAAGCCATACTCAGTCTTTCATCACCAAATTATAGAATAATGGGCCCCTCTGCAGGACTGCAGATTCCTGATGTCTAGGAGCCCTAGGCACATCCAACACCCTCAGTAGAGCTAGGAGCTTCATCTGAGCTCTTTGCCAAGCTCTCCAACAGCACCTATGTAGATTGAGGTTTTTCGAGCTCACAACTTGAGCTTGAAGTATTAGCTGCATCTCAAGGGTGTGTTTACTTTAAACTGTATGTTTATAAAAACAGATCTCTTGGCAGGCTCATGCAGATTAAGGAAAGAATGACAGGATAACCTTGGAAAAAAGCCAAATGTCAAGGGACTAGTGTGAAGTATTACTCCAGTGGTTAGCAAAATGACAGAGGCCTTGGGGAAAGACTAGTCTTTCATCGTTCAACCCATAATCACGCTTTTCAGTCTAAAACTCCTTTAGCTCTGATGCTCTCAGTTGCCAGTCACCTTCCTCCACTGTCATTTTCCAAGCCCCAAATTTCCTATAGTAAGCAGATGCAAGGATTTGAAGCGGTTTCCCATTTGTATTGAAACAAAATAATTAGCACCCCCCTTGCAGCAAAGTGCCATCAGTAAAGCAAAATTTATCTCTTCAGTCTATGACAGCTGTTGTTGCCCAGCCAATATCACTGTAAGTATTCAGACCTTCATAGAAGGATAGTAGGAAAAAAAAAAAAAAAAAAAAAAAAAAGGATGATAGTTGGTTGTTTTGAAACTAAAGTCACAAAGCTCTGACAAACTTCCTTATAGAAACTGTTGAAAAAACAAAACTCCAAATACTCTAACCACTAAAAATTGCATCCAGGCTGTGGTTAATGGTGATGAGTAACAGAAATTACTTCCTAAAAAACACCAAAAACTGTTTAGCAGAAGTTCTGAAGACTGTAACTGTAAAGAGATGTCACCTTTCTGTAAAACAGATGGACACAAGTTTGGAATATGACAGCAATTTACTTTCTCTTTTCTTAAGAGTTTCTTGAAAAAACAAATTCTAAGCTGATTAAAGTCCTCAATTTCATTTTGCTGTTGATGCAGTTTTCCCATCCATGCACTACTTCTTATGTTGGGGGGGAAACAAACAAACAAACAGATTAGCATAATAAATAAACAAATTCTTCTGGAATGGAATTATGAGGATGACTAGTATTCAATAACTTACTAAGGAAGTGGCAGTAATAACATTGTATCTTTCAATAAGGACATTGAAAGCTATTTTCCCTTCACTATTTGCTACATAAAACAAATTAACAGCATTGCACAACCTCCTACATAGCGTCACAGACTAAAACATTATGTGCTTAGTGTTATGTGTACTAACAGGCACATCGTTAGCCCAGAGAACTTGTCAGTACTTTACAACCTTTTATTTTTTAATGAATCTCCTGGAAACAAACCCGTATATGCTACAAATAAGGTCATGGGTAGAAACACAAATTCAATGAAACTAAAGTCTATATTCACTGAATCTGTTTCAGTGGTGGATGCTGCTGCTGCACATACTGCTGTCAAACTGTTCACGTTGCAATGCTCACTTAAGAGCCCTGGGAAACCATGTGCGTGTGTGCGTGCTTGCACACATCTGACAAAGCCTCCAAAACTTTGGCTCCCAGCTAAAGGTGAGCTGTCACTGTCTTATTAGAAATGCTGCTACTTGCTTTGTTCGGGGTGCTCTCGTACTCTCAGAGAGACAGAGGAGTTACACAAATAGATTAAACCAGATGATACTTATTATAAACTACAGCAAAACTTCCTCTCTCTCTCTTCAAAAGAAATACCAACAATTTCCACTGTAAAGGGATACAAGCTTCATTTTAATTAGGGAATAAACTCTTAAAAACTAAGATCAACTCTTATTTTGCAAAGTATGTTTCCCAAACTTCTAAATAGAGAGATATTTCTGAAATTCTGGCACTTTGATGTGTCAGAGACACCATTGCCTTATTCTGCAAGGATAGTTTTCAAATGCAAGTAATTATTCTGCCTTTTCCTGTTCTACTTTGCTTTAGCTGTTAAAGCAACTAAAACCTTCTATCACATGCCTTTATTGACAAGTTAATGTACCAGCTGGAGACAATCACAAAATAACTTCCGATAAATTTGTGCAATCTTGATAGCCATGCGTAATTTGTGCCATAACATGGGATTTTTGAAACTGCCTTCAGTCTAAAGTTGTGCTTAACTCTTCAGCTGCAAATCAACAGTCCATGTTGCCTGCTCTAAACTACCATTGGAATTTACTCTCTGAACTTACTGTATATCAATTTTTTTTAAGTACCAGCCTCAGACTAGGCAATACACTGCCATCAGTTACTTCTTCAAATATAAAAATCAAACAACTGCTGCCAGAAATTAGGATATTGTTGTTCCCTGAGTATTTCAAGCTAAACTATGTTTAACTTGGTTTACTCATAGAATCATGAAAATTTAGAGAAATAATATAAAATTAAAGTACTTTCTTTTAAAGCCAGTAATGACATTTCCTTTCTCTTTGGGTCAAGCTGGGAGGCTGCAGTAAAGAAACATGAACATGTGTAAAGTTTTATGAGTTCTGGGAGGTGGTAGCAACTGTAGAAAATGTCTTTTGTATCCTTATTCCAATAGTTTATAAGGGATGAGTGCTTAATAGTCTAGAAATAATCTTTGATGGAAATTTCAAAACTATCTTATAGACCTGAGAAACCAATGAAGCAGGAAGGAGCCCATCATCTGCAAAATGCGAGAAGGCAATGAGATAGTCCACCAGTTTTATGTTACTCCTTATCCAACACGTTGTTAGATGAAAGTGATGTCAGAAGTTCACAAAGCAAGGAGTGCCTTGCATGAGGAAAGAACTGTGTTAAGCAGTATTCTGTGGTGTGCTAGAGGTGTGAATTTGGATAACATATCTGTTTTTGAGATTTTTCCCTTTATGACTCCATACTATGGAGTAAGCTTTTGCATGATTTCTCAGGCTTTACATATATGTTTCCTGGGATGAGTCTGCTCTACTTTTAATGTTTGAGCTGATAGTTATGCAGGTAAAACTTTTACCAACTGGTGTCTTAATGTCCAGTACTTCCATGTCTCAGGACTTCACAAATTTCATCTTGTTTTCTACTTTGATTTTGTCATTCCCTCTTGTCCTGTAATCCACTGGCTCTTTTCTTTTGTATGAAACTTAAGATGGAAGACTTTCTTTATCATTGTCCTACTTATTTTTCACTATCAGTATAGATATCATCCTCCCTTCTGATCAGCCCTCAACCTCAGCCCTATCAACCAAGAGATAATTGTTTATAACTAATTTCTCTCTGCTGCCTTTCACAAGACTTTGCCAGAAGCACCCCTGAAGCTGCTTCCTTTAGATTTCTTCTTGAATTTCCCTTTCTTATAATGCACCCATGAATTTCACAGCACTGATCCCCATCACACTAATAATTACTGTCTCAGTATTTCCGTGCAGTCCCCTGGCAGTCTGTATCCATCTGCCATATCCCATCTTACATTCAATTCGTAAACTTCTTTGTAAAGTCCTAGACGGTTACCGTCTTGTTCTGTGTTTTTACACTGTTACTTGCAATGGGATCATAGCTTGTGACAGAAGCTGTAGGAAGGAATATAGTACAAATAAATAATAACTAGTGCTAGACAGGTGTTACACTCTTACAAAGAAGGCTGAAGTTGCCTATGTAAAATAAAATATGCCACGCTGATTAACAAGCAACAATTAGGTTATCTAAAATTCTGATTAGAGTCAACACTACATGCAAGTCTTTCAGAGATCATTTCTGAAGGATGAATCTACATAGTGCAAGACTGGTATTCCCATCTGAAAGAATCAAGTTGGACTCATCATTTTAGTAGTTTGTTATTACGAGTTCTTAAAAATGAAAGTACTAAGGACCTGACATCTAATGTTATTGCTGCTATTTCTATATGACAGTATCTGCTTACTTCTTTTTCAAAGCATGTATCTCATTTTCTTCTGGGACTGCCCCTGTTCATTTGGCAGGACATTAATATTGGCAGTTCTTTGGGTGTGATGTAGGATTTTGTTGAAGAATGGTTGCCAATAATAAAACCGTTAACTACATAGAGGTGACTGTTGCATTAGTCACTTTGCCTTGAGAAAGGTGTGAAAATGTAAGAATTAAATATTATTGAGACCAAATAAATAATTTTAAATCCAGTACTGTTTCCACAACAGTAATAAGTAGTATGTTTTACGGTGCTGAAGACTAATAATTAACAAAGGAAAGAGTAATTTAGATTGCAGCCATAATTGTTCTTATTATGGACCTATAGTACTGAATATTGACTATTTAAGCCAGTGGTAGGAAGAAAAGAAAGAAGTTCTTACAAAAACATCAACATAAAATAAGTTTCTAATCCTGAATTTTTGGCTGTTGTATTTAGGCTTACAGTAGAAACTGTAATAATGACAACAGATATTGTTTTAAAACATTGAAGTATTGTTTATTTGTAATATTCTATTTCAAATACTTAGAAGATGTTTTGATTGTGATTTTTAATATAGAGGCAGTGAAATAAGGCACATAATGTTGTCCAACAGTTTTCATTTGAGGTCTTATCTTTCATCTTTTTCTGATGATGTTAAACTTCTAGCACTTGTCTGAAATTTTTCACATTTGCATCTTATAGTTGGCTGAAATTCTTAGAAATATTTCATAAAATAATTTAACTGTAATTGAAAATAAGGGTAGGATAGATATATATAGTATGGCTAGTTTAAAGTGTTTTGTTGGTTCTAAGACATCCATGTTTTTGTATAAGGGTAGCACAAAAAACAACTGCATGATATGGAAATAGTTTTAAAGGGTTTGGTAGGATAAGCAAGGCAGTTTCAGTAGGATAATTATCTGCAAGGGTTCATTTGCTCTTTGAGTGGTTGTGCAACCACAAGTGTTAAGAAAAGATAGTATTTAAATAATCTGTTTGACCTTTCAGTTATATCGCACAGGGAAAAAGAGGCAAAAAAATCTGCATCCAAAGTCAGCTATACAGAAGGGACCCTAAAAACAATATCCATACTAATTTAAATGTGTTATCCATTCGTTATGCATCATATACATGTATATACATGCACATGCTGATATACAAACTGTAAACATGGTAACAAATTGCTCTTTTTTCAGTAGAGCGAATGAATGGAATTGTTTTGCCTCATATTTCTGGTCCACTGGTCATTTTTCAGTTATTTTTGATTTTCAAACATTAAAGCTGGATGGAGCATTTCAGTAACTTTCACTTTAAAGCAAATACAAAGGTAGTAATATCTTTCCATAGCAGGAGGTTTGATCTTTCTTCAGAGTCACTGCTTACCAGCATTCTCTATTCCGTAAGTACTTCCTGCATTAAAGTTAAGCTTTGCTATAATGCCAAGCAAGGTTTGGTGTTAGCTACCTGACAGAAAAATGAAGACTGCTCTTTATTTGTTATTTAGTCTCTTTTATATTTTGGTTTTGTGTCATTTACAAACTTATTCAGTAAGAATTTAATTGTGTGTTAGTTGCTAACAACCTTATAAACAGGGTAGAATCAGGAACTGATCCCTGTGGGATCTCTAAGATGTACACCTGCTCACTGAGGAATCTTCACTCTAGAATTAATTATACTTTTATATTGGCTGGTTATTCAGAACTAAATGTGTGTAATGTGTACTGTGGTGATTTTCTGGTCTTTTGGCTTCCTAGCAATATGTCATGCAGTACCAAGTCAAGCACGTTACTGAAGTCTAATTGCATTACATGTAACCAAATTTTCCATTTATCAAGTTAGCTAGACAGGTTTCACTTTTAAAAATATTTTTATGTCCTCATTTTTCTAAGCCTGGAAAAGGAAAGAGACTGCCTCATATATAGGCAATCTCAATGTATTTCTGCTGCAATTAGAAATTGTTTAAACCACCAAATATTGGCCTTTCATATACAATTGCATTGTTAGAGCTTTAGGCATCTGATGCACACCTGGCATCTCATTTTAGCAAGCAGAGGTACATGAGCAAATAAGATGAGATCACATCGCTTTAAGAATCTAATCTACAGTGTCAGTTGATCAAAATTAGCTATCCTGTCATCTGCTTCCACATCCATCCTTTGTAAGAAGAAATTCTGTTTCAGAGAATGGGACCATTTCATTAGGACTGTCTTCCGTGCATTAGAATTTCAGTACTGAAATTCATATTCACTAAAAGTTTCAGGATGATGCCCTTGAGATCCATTCCTGTGTATGAGCTATGAGTAGAGGAAACAGTAAATAGCAGTAAATAGCACAACTGCTGAAAACTGTATCATTTTTTTAAGCTCACCTACGATAAGCTAGAATTATTAAAAATATTTTTCAAACTCCGCTCCTCATATTTCCTTGCATATATTTGAAATTGCAAACACTTTTTGAGACTTACTTTCTCTGTCCATTTTACTAGACAACAACTTTTTGCCTTGCAGACTATTTTATTATATTTCGATTTCACATTTCAGTCACTTCTTTAATATTAAAGTTTATCTTACTAAGAATGTCAGTGCACAGGACAATATTTTTTTTCTATCCTGTATTTCTTCCCACATAGAATGCACTGTAACACATACCTGTGATGGGATAATATTTTTCCATCCCCTTCCCTACATTTCCAGTATTTATAATTACTTTTGTTACCATCTGTCTTGTTTTTTTGACAGTTGTATGGAAAACCCCAAAAATGCTTTTCTGCTATGCAATTTCTAACTTAAGTTTGGATTTGCCCTTTTACCCTGGTAGCATATCCATACTGTAAAATAATGGCATTCTGCACTGCCTGCAGCCACTTGATGAGTAACTCCACAATGAATAGGAGGGCTGACAAAACAAAGCCAGTGTAACCGACTGACACAGTTATGGCTGGGTTTGGATGTTTTGGAGAAATCAGCAAGGTTTTTTGATCTAAGTTCCCAGGATGTAGTTACAATTTCTGGTTTATCTGAATTTGAGAAGTGACAAAGTAAGCTCAGAAATATATTGATTTTATAACATGAGGATTTACACCATCTATGTTCTACCACCCAATCTTTGACCAGAGAGTATTCTACTGCTGTATCTTAATAAAATTACTGAGGTGTCCTTCATGACTTAACATTCCACTCTCACAACTAAGGTTATTTGGAATATCAAAGCATGTACAATTTATTCTTAATTTATTTCCATGAAAACTATTTCAAATAATCATATCTTCCTGCCTTCTTAAGCTTAAAAATAACTGTAAGATATGCTATGAGCTGGTTTTGATGTAGTTTGCTCTCGTTCAGTTTGTTGCCTCCAATGGTCTCAAACCATTTGAGACTCACCATTACCAAAATATGGTTTCTCTTAAACTTGCAACACTGGGAATAGTTCTGACATTGCTAAATGAGGTAAGAAGAGATTCATATTGCAGCAGCAGAAAACCCCTTTACCAAAAAGATGTTTTCTAGAAAGAAGAGAGAAAGCTACAATGAATGCATTTACCTTAGTGTTATACTGAAAATCTAGTTATGGGCAAAAATTGCACACAACTTAGCGTGTGGAGCTAACAGAACATTTATTTAGGGACTTATTTTAATGGCAATGGTTCAGACTTTTCAGGGGGCTGTTCAATGCACATTGTCTCCTCTTCTATGGTAATGTTTTCAAGGATGACTAATCTTGCTGTTCTGTGGAAACAGGTGCTTCCTCTAGACTTGGTGCTACTATTGACACATGTCCTGGAATATTTTGAGAAGGAAGAACTTATAACTGCTTCCAGTTTGAATTTTAAAAGGTTATCTAAAATAAAATCTTATATTCCCAGAGCTTTTTTTTTTTTTTTTTTTTTTTTTTTTTTTTTTTTTTTTTTTTTTTTTTTTTTTCTTTTTAAGAAAAAAAAATAATTTTTTACAGTTGAGTGAGAGTGACAATTTAAGCACTGCCATTCTTAGGAATAATCCCTTTTAGTTCCATGTCTAAATAGCATTCTAACTTTGCAAGTTGAAGAGCTATATATTCTAATTAAAAAAAAAAACAAAAGCAAAAACATTACTTGAAAGAGAGACATGGTACATATAGGAGAGATTCATTATTCATTAGCAATGGAAGATTCCAAGTCAATTGTGGTCTATTTTTATTTATTAAGAGGCATGTTTGAGGTGTAAAAGGCCATAAAAGTTATTGCTAAAAAAAAACCAAAACCAAAATCAAAACCAGAAAGAGTTTTTTAATTCAGAATATACTTCTTGTTTTATGAATACATTTATACATGCTTTACACTCTCAGCATTTAATTGGAAAATTTGGTGAACGTGAGAAAACAATGAGAAGGAAGTTAGACTCATTGTCTCCTTTCCATTGACACAAAAGCCAGTATCAGCAGAAATGCAGACAGGAACTCTACACTGAGCCATCAAATAGAAAGGAAATATGTTGTTTGCAATTTTTTTCTTTCTTGAATACTGCTACTCAGTTGTCCACTTAGGATTACTTTTTGGGTGCATGAATATATTGTTCACAATTTTTAAAAGTCTAAGTACTTGTCAATCTGAACTATGTCCTCACATGGTAAATGTGTTTGACTAAATATATGTAAGAAGAGACAGGAGAGCTCAGGGTAGTAAATACACTGTTAGTTGCAGCAGTTTTCAAGATTATTGATTCCCTATTATTTGAGTTCTTGTATCTTAGATCCTTCTTCAAGAACCTGCATCTCTTAAAGAAGGCAAATAATCCATGTGCTTGTATTCATCTCATAGCATCAACTTAATGACATTTTATCCCATTGGCTAGACTATGAAAAAAACGGAGACTATGAATGCTCATTTTTGTGCATAGCAGTAGAAACAAAAGGGAATATTGAAGTATTTTTCCCTAAGTTATGGAAAGCATTATATAAATCCTTTATGCATTAAAAAATCATTTGTTTTATTCTTTAATGTATTTTTCCATGGAACATTAGAAGAATAAATATATGCTTCACATTAATGGAAAAATGATTATAAAGATCACTTTCTGAGAAGAATAAATACTCAGTGTAATATTCTATATTAGCTATTTGCATCTATAGTGATACTGACCTCCACGTGTCCAAAACTTTCAGCACATCAGAAATTTATTGACTGAATCCTTCTCCAAGGGGAAAATAAAACACTTTTCTATTATATCTGTTATCTGTCCTGTTTGTATTTTTTGCTGGGATGAAAGCCATGTTTGGCCATAGACTTTGTATTCATCTAGGAGTACATTGGGATGAAAGCCATGTTTGGGATTAGCATTAATATACAGAAACACATTTTTCTGATTTTGTCCTGTTTTCATCCCTGTGATGTCAACTGGTCTGAGGAGAATGCAAGGTTAGATCCTTTAGTTGACTAATTTTCACAAGGGAGGTTTTCATAATGTCACTAGCTTCAGTTTTTATCTTTCGGGCATAAGAGTGTTCATGACTTTTCCTGACATTTTGAGGTAATGAAGTCTTGAACTGTGTGGTGTGTGCAATATTCTTTGAATCATAAGTTTTAGGACTGTTAAATTAAATTAATTTCATATTATGCAGTGGGGAAGAAAACTATTGGTCTTCAAACAACATCAGTCTTCATGCACTTCTTCTGTGGTGGCCCCAAAGTAGCATTTGAGTAGATTATTTTCCACTGGGCAGTGCTGGGCAGGAGCGCATTCACAACTGTAGCCTGACTAATATAATTTTGCCATTGCTAAAAAAAGGCCATAGACTTTGTATTCATCTAGGAGTACAGTGTAGGTCTGCCTTGGCCTAAGTTGATTTTAGCATTTTTTATCAATAGCATGGTGGTCCAGAGACCATAGCCTCACCTGGTTTAGCCTAAACTGTGTGAATCCAATGTATTTTAAAAGGTCTAAGAAACCTAGGTTTGTCACTGTGTATCAAACAACAGGAATGGAGGAATATGCTGTGCAAGTTGTAGCTGGGAATCAACAAAAAGGAAGCAAAGTATGATAAGTAGACATGTAAAAATGACCCAAATGGTCACCAAGAGTGAGGAGAAAAGGACCTCACACCATCACCATGATCAAATTCCTCTCAGTTCAGACCTCAGGATGTTGACAACTCCTTTTAACCCTTCCCTAGTCTTCTTGAGGAAGAATGAAACTGCGAAATTCAGCATCCAGATTGAGCAAAACATATGGGAAAAGAAATTTTCCATAGCTATTGAATGGTATTGAAATCATGCTTGACCAATCTGGTAGCCTTCTATGATGTCACCACCAACTGGGTAGATGAGGGGAAAGCAGTGGATGTTGTCTACCTTGATTTCAGCAAGGCTTTTGATGCTGTATACCACAACATACTTGCAGCAAAGCTTAGAAGGTATGGGATTAATGAG
>NW_010324058.1:0-2547 GCF_000700745.2 Antrostomus carolinensis
CCCGTGTCTCTCTTCGTCCTAGCTGTCCGTCAGGTAGCGCGGGCCAGCCCTGCCATTGTCACGGGACCCTCGGCCTCCGGTGACACGCCAGGTGGGTCCTCCCGTCCCCGTCCCCATGTCCCCGTCCCCTCTCCCCTCTAGGTAGCACCCAGGGGACATCAGGGAACCCTTGGGGACATGGATCTGTGGTGTCACCATGTCCCTCAGGGACACTGGGAACCACTGGGGACAAGGATCCAGGATGTCCCCAAGACCTTCTTGTGTCCCCATGTCCCTCAGGGACACTGGGAACCACTGGGGACAAGGATCCAGGATGTCCCCAAGATCATCTGGTGTCCCCATGTCCATCAGGGACACTGGAAAACACTGGGGACAAGGATTCAGGTGTCCCCATGTCCCTTCTGTGTCCCCATGTCCCCCAAGGACACTGGGAACACTTGGGGACAAGGATCCAGGTGTCCCCATGTCCCTTCTGTGTCCCCATGTCCCTCAAGGACATTGGGAACAACAGGGGACAAGGATCCAGGATGTCCCCAAGACCCTCTTGTGTCCCCATGTCCATCAGGGACACTGGGAACCCTTGGGGACATGGATCCAGGTGTCCCCAAGATCATCTGGTGTCCCCATGTCCCTCAGGGACACTGGGAAAATGGATCCATGGTGTCCCCATGTCCCTCCCTTGTCCCCCAGGGACATTTGGAACCACAGGAGACATGGATCCAGGATGTCCCCATGCCCCTTCTGTGTCCCCATGTCCCTGAGGGACACTGGGAACCCCTGGGGACATGGATCTGTGGTGTCCCCGTGTCCCTTCTGTGTCCCCCAGGGACACTGGGAACACTTGGGGACAAGGATCCATGGTGTCCCCATGTCTCTTCTGTGTCCCCATGTCCCCCATGGACACTGGGAACCCCTGGGGACATGGATCCAGGATGTCCCCAAGATCATCTGGTGTCCCCATGTCCCCCAGGGACACTGGGAACCTCTGGGGACAAGGATCCAGGATGTCCCCAACATCCTCTTGTGTCCCCCAGGGACACTGGGAAAATGGATCCATGGTGTCTCCATGTCCCTTCTGTGTCCCCCAGGGACACTGGGAACACTTGGGGACAAGGATCCATGGTGTCCCCATGTCTCTTCTGTGTCCCCATGTCCCCCAGGGACACTGGGAACCTCTGGGGACAAGGATCCAGGATGTCCCCAACATCCTCTTGTGTCCCCCAGGGACACTGGGAAAATGGATCCATGGTGTCTCCATGTCCCTTCTGTGTCCCCCAGGGACACTGGGAACCCTTGGGGACATGGATCCAGTTGTCCCCAAGATCATCTGGTGTCCTTATGTCCCTCAGGAACACTGGGAACCCTTGGGGACATGGATCTGTGGTGTCTCCATGTCCCCCATGGACACTGGGAACCCCTGGGGACATGGATCCAGGATGTCCCCAAGATTCTCTAATGTCCCCATGTCCCCCAGCTGTCCCCCTGTCCCTCTTGTGTCCTGGTAGGACCTTGTCCCCTCCCTGTCATCCCCCATCCTGATCCGTCCCAGGGGACACGGATCTGGGATGTCCCCATGTCCCTCCCCTTGTCCCATGTCCCCAGACACCCCTGTGACACGGATCCAGGGTGTCCCTTTCCTACCTGTGTCATGGCCAGGACATGCCATGGGGACATCCTTGTCCCCTCCTGGTGTCCCTTGTCCCCTGTTCATCTCAGGAGACATGGATCCAGACTGTCCCCATGTCCCTCTTGTGTCCCCATGTCCCTCAGGGACACTGGGAACCACAAGGGACAAGGATCCAGGATGTCCCCAAGACCTTCTTGTGTCCCCATGTCCCTCAGGGACACTGGGAACCACAAGGGACAAGGATCCAGGATGTCCCCAAGACCTTCTTGTGTCCCCATGTCCCTCAGGGACACTGGGAACCCTTGGGGACAAGGATCCATGGTGTCCCCAAGACCTTCTTGTATCCCCATGTCCATCAGGGACACTGGGAACCACTGGGGACATGGATCCAGGTGTCCCCATGTCCTTTCTGTGTCCCCATGTCCTCTTGGGGACATGGATCCAGGATGTCCCCAAGATCCTCTTGAGTCCCCATGTCCCCAAGGGACATCAGGGAACCTTTGGGGACATGGATCTGTGATGTCCCCATGTTCCTTCTGTGTCCCCATGTCCTTGAGGGACACTGGGGACCCTTGGGGACTGGGATCCAGGTGTCCTCATGTCCCTCCTGTGTCCCCACATCCTCTTGGGGACAGGGATCCAGGATGTCCCCAAGATCCTCTTGTGTCCCCATGTCCCTCAGGGACACTGGGAACCACAGGGGACATGGATCCAGGATGTCCCCATGTCCCCCAGGGACATGGATCTGGGGTGTCCCCATGTCCCCTTGAGGCCACCAAGTCACCCTTCGTGGTGGGGGGAGGGGCACATCTCTGAGCTGTCCCTTTCCTGCTCATGTCCCCCATGAGAGTGACAACAGTGGGGACACCAGTGTCACCGTCCCCTCTGGGGGTGGCAGGGGTGGGGTGGGGGTGGGGGGT
>NW_010324059.1:0-11423 GCF_000700745.2 Antrostomus carolinensis
AAAATAAAATAAAATAAAATAAAATAAAAAACATCACATTCATACACACAACCTACTTATTCAAAAGTTTCAGTGCCTCTAGCTTTTTAAATAAAAGCTTGACTATTTCCCAGGGATTACTCTATTGTCAGTGTACTAGTACCATGCCTGTCATACTTGATCAAATCATGAGTCTGATATGCACTTTGCAGATAACTCATTAGTGTTTGTTGGTCATGTGTAAAGAATTACCTTTCTGAAGTGTGTTTCATCTAAGAATCTTTGAGGTTGACCAAGGCTTTCCTTTCAGTTGTCATTGTAACCATAGGCCACATGTGAGATTCGTTTGACTAGACAGAGACCTTTATCTTCAGATTAAATGAATCATGATCCAAAACTCCATTGTATAAACCTCTGCTACCTATAAATTCACTGCAGGATGATTAACTCATTTGTAGAGGTCTACATTTTTAGATGCTTATGCTAAGTTGTTTTCTTTTTCCTCACATACCCTGTATGGCCTCCTGGTGTACAAACAGCCCAATCAGATGCAGATGACACAGGGGCTGAACTGGAAGAAGAGAGGGTAAATTGCAACAAAGGTGTATGACATATGGGAAAAAAAAACGGACCTTTTGGGAGGTCAGAAATAATACCAGTATTTACACAGAGACATGTCCAGGAGCCAGGGCTGAGAACAAAGAAAGCAAAGGGGAAGAGAGAACTAGGGTCAGAGAGGGATCTGGAGGCTAGAGCTAAAGAGGATAAGTCCTAAAAAAGTATGACGAGGCTGGCCTCAGAGAACAGAACAAATTCCTTTTGGAGTTGCTTGAACATAACGTTGGTTCTCCAAGCCATATGAAGCTAGTACTTTGGGGTTGCAGATTTCTTTAAGGTACTTGCTGATGGAAAGCATTGCATACTGTTTTCAGTGCGCTCCAGCCAAAACAAGACTGTAATGTTTGAAAACTGTGCAAAACAATGTATGGCTTCCGTAGATTTCCTTGCTTAGGTTTGCTGATCATCAGTATTACCTGGGCAACTTTTAATCTAGCAAATATGATTTTTATACATAACCTTTTTTTTTAATATCACAGATTTATCTGGAGATATTACAGAGGTTTGAATGAATATGTGTATTGTTCCACTTGAAGTCGATGTATACTGAACGGCATTAAGCAGTGAGTAATTGGGTGGAAATCATCAATACTTCATGGGAAAACACACACTGTCCTCTAAGGAAGATAAATCTACTAATGTTGTAAGGCCAAAACAAAAACTATGGCAAACAATGATAGACTTCATGGTAGTCTATTTTCAGTCTAAGTAACTCTACTAGACAAGTTGGTGCCCTTCTCAGGTACATTCCTGTTCTAATAACACAGTTCTTTTAACCTGAAAAGCTTGTCTTAGCTGCATTCAGAAGGCCCTGAGTGGGATTAAAAGAGCAAGAACAGCACTTCGTGTAATAGCTTTCTGATAAAAAAATGCTTTGCCCCCTTACCCTCCCCCTGGGAAAATAATTAAAACCAGGAAAAAAGATCAGTGGGAGACTTTGAATCCCATTTTCATCATGGTGCTTAAGTATAGCCTCAACTTGAGGTTGGCTGCGGCTGAAGTGACTCAACTCAAGTTTCAGGCCTTTTTTCTCTCTCCTCCCACCAGTTGCCCTACCACTCAGCACTGCAGATGCAACAACCCTCCATCTCATAAGCATGGTCAGCACACAAATGCTGAGCTTAGCCCTCTGAACCTGCTGCTTATGAGGCAGCATGGAGTGCCAGGGCACACAGACCCCCTCCACACTGCTTGTGTGACCACACTCCTCCTCCCCGTACAGGCCCCACAGCATCAGCCGAAGCAGAGCTGGAAGGAGCAGCACCCTTTGTATGAGTTATAGTTGAAACCCAACAACTGACTGAATATTGATGGCAGGTGGATATGGAGGCAGATTCACTGCCCTCAAAGCTGAGGAGGAACCAAGTGTGCTGTCAAGAGAAGCATCTGGGCCAACTGACCCTGCGTCATGCAAAAGCACCAGGAGGAAGCAGTGAGTGACAGCAGTGGACAACTCCCTGCTACAAGGGATGGACACACCCATCTGACAACCAGACCTGCTGTCTAGAGAAGTTTGCTGCTTGCCAACTGAGAGTTTATGGGTAAGGATTAAAGAGCAGAACGATATAGGTGAGAAGGTAGTGAGTGTCTGCTATGGGCCTCCTGACCAGCAAGAACAAGTGGATGAGGCCTTCTATGGACAGCTAGACACAGCCTCCCATTTACTGTCCCTGGTCCTCATGCGGCACTTCAGCCACCCTCATATCTGCTGGAGGGGCAACAGAGAAGGGTATTAGCAGTCCCAGAGGTTCCTGGAGAGCATCAATGACAACTTCCTGACACAAGTGATAGAAGAGCAAGGGAGGTGCTCTGCTAGACTTTGTACTCACCAACAAGGAGAGGCTTACCAGGGATGTGAACAGCCTTGGTTGCAGGGATCATAGAATGGTGGAACTCAGGATCGAGTGGATGGAGTGGGGCAAAAAGCAAGATCACAATGTTGGACTTCAGGAGAGGAGACTTCGGTCTCTTCAGATACCTGCTCAGTGGAGTCCCATGGGATAAGGACATGAAGGGAAGAGGGCTAGTACTCAACGATCATCTTCAAGCTCAACAGAGTTTCATCCCAATTAATATTAAATAAGGCCAAAATGGGAGGAGGCCTGCATGGCTGAACAAGGAGCTCCTGGAAAACAAACAAACAAACAAACAAACAACCCACAAAAAGCATACAGAAGGTGGAAGCAAGTACAGATAATGTGAGAGGAATACAGAAACACTCTCCAAGCATCCAGGGATGCATTTAGGAAAGCTAAAGCCCAAATGAAAATTAATCAGACCAGGGATGTCAAAGACAACAAGAAGGGTTTCTGTTAGGACATGGGTGACAAAAAGAAGACTAGGGAAAATGTGGACCCATTGCTCAATGAGACAGGGGACCTGCTTACACAGGATGTGGGAAAGGCTGCAGTACTGAATGCCTTCTTTACCTCGGTCTTTACTGGCAAGACCAGCCTTCAGGAATCCCAGGTCACAGAGACAAGAGTGAAAGGCTGGAGTAAGGAAGATGTACCCTTGGTGGAAGATGGTTAGGTCAGGGAATACATAAGCAAACCAGGCATGCATAAATCCATGGGCCCTGATGGGATACACCGCAACTGCTGAGGGAGCTAGCAGATGTCATTGTAAGGCCACTTTTGACAATCTTTTATTGATCATGGTGACTGAGTGAAGTGCCAAGGACTGGATGAAAGTAAATGTCACTCCTATCTTCAGGAAGAGCAAGAAGGAGGACCCAAGGAACTATACGCTAGTCAGCCTCACCTCAATCCCTGGGAAGGTGATGGAGCAGCTAATCCTGGAAACCATTTTTCAGGTACATGAACAACTAGAAAATCATCAGAAGTGGTCAAGCATGGCTTCATCAAAGGGAAATCATGGTAGACCATCTTGATAAACTTCCACAATTAAATAACTGCTCTAGTAGGTGAGGAGAGAGCAGTGCACATTGTCTGCCTGGACTTCAGTAAGGCCTTTGACACTGTCTGCCATAAGATTCTCATAGACAAGCTGTTGATGTACAGGCTGGGTGAGCAAATTGTGAGATTGGTTGAAAACTAGCTGAAAGGCCAGGCCCAAAGTGTGATGATCAGCAGTGTAAAGTCTGGTTGAAGACTAGTAACTAGTGGTATATCCTGGGGTCAATATTGCATCCAGTCCTGTTTAACATGTTCATTAATGATCTGGATGATGGAGCACAGCGTACCCTCAGCAGGTCTGCTGATGACACAAAACCAGGTAAGTAGCCATAGGGTCATGCTGCCATCCAGAGGGACCTCAACAGGCTGGAGAAATTTTACACACCTTCACAGGAGATAAAGGAATTATAAAGTGCATGCACCTATCCACAAATTTATTCAAACATATGATTTGATTTGGCCAAGAGGAACCTCATGAAGTTCAACCAGGGGAAGTGCAAAGTCCTGCACCTGAGGAAGAGCAACCCCATGCAACAATATATGCTGGGAGCAACTCAGCTGGAAAGCAGCTTAGCTGAAAAGGACTTGGGGGTCTTGGTGGACACTAGGTTGAATATGAGCTGGCAATATGCCTTTGCCACAACGGAGGTTAACAGCATCCTGGGCTGCATTAGGAGGAGTGTTGCCAGCAAGTCAAGGAAGTTGATCCTTACCCTCTACTCAGCACTGCTGAGGCCACACCTGGAATACTGTGTTCAGTTCTGGGATCCTGAGTACAAGAGAGACATGGACATACAGGAAAGAGTCCAATGAAAGGCCATGAAAACAATGAAGAGACTGAAGCATCTCTCCTATGAGGAAAGGTCGAGTTATATAGGACTGTTTAGCCTGGAGAAGGTTCAGGGAGGGATCTTATTAATGCATAAAAATACTTGAAGGGAGGGTGCGTAGAGGGCAGAGCCAGGCCCTTTTCAGTGGTGCCCAGTGACAGAACAAAAGGCAGTGGGCACAAACTGAAACATGGGAGGCACCACCTAAGGACCAGGAAACATATTTTTACTGTGAAGGTGACCGAGCACTGTAACGTGTTTCCCAGAGAGGCTGAAGTCTCCATCCTTGGAGATACTCAAAAGCCATCTGGTCCTAGACAACCAGCTGTAGGTGGTCCTGCTTGAGCAGGGAGGTTGGCCAAATGACCTCCAGAGATCCCTTCCAACCTCAGCCATTCTGTGAATTTACCTCTTCCCTTGAAGTCAGATAACCAAAACTGATATTCCACTGGTGTCTCAATCACACTATCGTAGGGATCATACAATCCCTACGCTACTAATATCCTACAGTTCTATGACTGGCAAATATGTGAAAGTTTGGGTTATCTGCTGCCATTGGCTTTCCTGAAGAGGCTTTGAAAATAGGCGCTGTGTATTTTCTTGCAATTTATCAGTAAGATGACAGAGTAACACTTAGTACTTTTAAGACCTTGAATTCATCAAGTGTTCTGTGATCATTTTAGAAGAACTAAGAAAGCCCTACAGACAGCTGGCCAGCTTGTGCTATAAAACTTAACCAAAAACTCACCACTGCAAGTAGGACAAGTACTACTTGCATTACAGCAGTATAACATCGCAAAAACACTTAAATTAAAATTTTAAAATCCAATCTCCTTCAGAAATAGGCATACTTACCTTCACAAACTAGTTCATCTACAAGAAATGAATAGGTTTTGTGCAAGTTCCTTTTATTTTGCAAAAAAATTTATTACTCACTGTTGTACAAAATATGCGTAAAACACGATGTTAAAGTAATGTTGATATAACTAGATTGTTTGCAAATTAATTAGCTGAAAAGAACAAATCTTCACAATTTTTAAGGTGTTTCAAGACAGTAACAATGAGTGAATTAGAAATTTTCAAATATTTCATTTGTAAGCTTTACACAAATGTTTTTTGGTACTTAGTATTTGTAAACCTTAATGCTTTATACAATGTTTTCTTTTGTTCATATGATTAGAAGATACAATGAAAATAACGTTTTGCAGTTCATTTTTTAAAGCATCTCAATTACCTTTCTACTCTTGGTTGTACAGAAAGAGCTGGTTCAGTTAGGAACTTTTAATTTTTAGGAGACAAACAAGTAGAAGTTATTCCAAAGTTGTGCTTTGTTTAAAAATGGACAAAAATTGCAACTAATTGTCTATGTTTGTTGAAATGTAAAAGAAAAAAAAATGAAAACATTTTTAAGGTAAATTAGACCAGAAAACATTATTTTTATTTCTGTTTAATAAACTAAGTTATTAGCTTAACTCCGGAGTGGAAAGTTGGCAAAAATCTACTTAAAACAGTCAATCCCAATTCAGTTAAATTTCATACAAATTTGGCCTATTCTTTTAGAACAGTACTACAATTACATTTCATGAGGAAAGTAACCATATTACCAGAGGTTTCTCTACACCACCTCCCAAGTACTTTTCAAAAGAGTGCATTCTGTTATTTATCCTAGGTCCTTTTGAACTATAGGATTTTTATATAATTAAAAACACAAAACAAAACAGCCAAAATTAAAAGGGGGGAGGGGGAAGACATTAACATTACCTTAAAAAGTGTACAGCCACTAACTAAAGACATAAGACACAAAGAAGCAAGGAGGACTAGGAGACAGATCTTCACCTGGCATAAAGCCAGCATAACTCTGGCATCAGCAGAGCTATCCTGGCTTACGTTAGCCACAGATCTGCCTGTCCATGTACAGCAAAACTCATTTATGTTAGTGATAAAGAAGAGTAGTGTTCAGAAGACTAGTGTTAGCATCCATTTTTTAACTAAAGCAAGTTTGTAACACCTTGGTTCTTATCTAGTATTTTGTTGCTGGTGACTTGCTCTTACCACTGTCAGTGCATCTAGCTCAAGATGAATTCATCATCCCTTTCAAATGATAGACTAAAATACATTTAACATTGGTCTCTGAAGTTATTAACCACAGCTACTTCTTACTAGGAACATTCTGAAGCTCATTTACAGTCTGAAACAGAAGGTTTTAAAAGTACTATTTTTTATAACTTTGGTAAGTTTTTATACTGTTATGTATTTTCACTGACCATAATTTGTGTGGAATGAACTGCAACCACTGGAAGTCAGCAGCAGCTGTGCACTGAAATTTAGAGCAGTGTGACTCTTTGTTGCTACTAATAATTCCTTTTACAGATCATTAGCTATAGTAAATTTTAAAAAATACCTCCCCAAGGCATATGTTTACAGAGCAAATCCTAAAAGCAGAATTATAGCAACAGAAATAAGTAATTGCACAAGTTTCTTATCGCAGGAAGATGTTCTTTTAAGGCACAAGAGAATTCTCGGAGTGCAGAGGACACATTACTTAACCAGGAGTGCAAATATTAAAAACATAGAACCTGGGAAGCAGAAGCTGAATTCCAGAATTAGCTTATGGCAGCATTCAGATCTAACTATTGTTATCTGCCAAAGGTATTTCAGACTTTTGTATATATATATAGTGTATATGTATGCTTAATCTAGTAAAATAACAAATGGGATTCAGACTATTTCTGCCAGAGATCTGTGTAAATGCTTACCTCTACAACCACTACATAATACACTCAAAACCAGTTTATCCCAGTGTAATTTTGCATCTCAAATAAAGTTATCTTTAAAACATGTTATTAATGCAGTGTATGCTCAATCCATTTGAGCTGTATCTTCTGTCAAGTTCTACTTACAGAAAGACACAGATTAATGAAATCCATAACAAGGCAAGTAAAAAAGGTAGTGGTAGCTACACTGCACAAAACTCTTGGCAATATTCATCATTTCTGTAATGATTCTATGTTAAAACTCACAAGAAACTGAGGTAAAAACTTATGTCAAGTAAACATGAGATTTGTCTTGCATTCATTTGGTATGACAGTTCCCCCTATTTCCTGATTATTTTTAAAATCATTTATTTCCTTAAAAGAAAAATATATACTCGCATACAATGCTGATACCCTGTGTGGTGATGCCATAAATCCCTTAGGATAGCAAGTTTGATGGGTGGTAACCCATTAGGAGAAAAATATAGTTTTGAATATTATTTTACATATATACAATATATATATATTTAATTTTCAATCAAAATATAAAGTTTTCTAATGTATTCATCAGTATTTTTTCTGTGAAAAATGAAAAAGTGTTTTGTATCCCAGTTCACATAAGTTAAAAATTAACAAGGTATTTGATATCAACCAGTAATGTTTTTCAGTTTATTTCTACAGAATTAAAAGAAAACAAAGAAACAGTGAGTTAAAAAGCTTTCCTTCTCCAAAGCCAAATAAAATAAAAATTTGAAGCTGAATGATTAATTAAAAGGACAACACCAAGTTTTGCATTTTAAGTAATCGCAAAGAATAGGAAATGTAATCTAAGTAGAAACTATCATTACTATATTAACATAGTCTAAAGAAAAAATATTTTGAATCTCTTATTTTTGATGGAATGTGTCTAGCATAGATAAAAAATTGTTGTAAACTTAAAGTAAGAGTTACTTACGCTCTCACCAGTCTATATTAATTTTGATAAGCCTCTCCCCCCCTCAATTCCAAAATACCTAATATCACAAAAGCATGACAGCTACTTATTTACAGTTTTTTCCAGCACTGTGAAAGGCACATTTATCTTTTTATGCATGTTTCTGCTAATGTCCTAAACTTGGGTTCCAGCTGATCTAAGAAGTCAAGTGCCTCTTCTTCATGCTGATCACTGCAGCACCCTACAGAGCCAGCCAAGGATCCTTTTCCTTCATAGTTATATGAAAGGAGATAATCTTCAGAATGCTTCTGTTCTTCATCCTGTCTGCACAGGTGCACCTTCTGCATAGGAAGAGAATACATCTTATTATTTTCTTAAATTGTTATCCTGAATTTATTGCATAAAAATAATTTCTTTTGATTTACCTTTGATTAATTTTTAATCAGAGTGTGTCCTCTAATGGATTCCTACATACAAAAAATGCACATGATTGGTCTATATCATTAAGACTAGAAAATATAAGTATTTAATAGAGAAATCATTTCTACTAATCATGTATGTAACAACAGAAGAGGAAGAACCTGTTTAAATAACCTGTCAAGCAACTAAAATCCACTTGAAATTAAAAGACTGATTTACACATAACTAGTTTGGCAAGTAGTGAGAGTTTTTGATCTCCAAAGCATGGAGTAACTATATTTCTAATGTTGTACGTTCATTCCTGCACCATGCCCAAGATAAGTATCTGGTATAAATTAGTACAAAGCAAGCAGTTAGAATAAAAGCAAACAGACATTCTCAGAAAAACTCACAAAAACTTGAGTAAAGTAATTATTCTAAATGAGTAAATATTCTAAATGAAAAAATAGTATGCTGCCTACAGTTTAAGCCAAAAAAAGAAAGTTATTTCCACTTATGTCTAAATTATGTAAAGGATGACTTTTTGAAAGGGCAGTATTCCAAAGAGCATGCAGGGGAGCAAAGGAGAGGGAAAACAAAACACAACCAAAACCAGAAAGCCACCTTTCTAGCACAGATACATGTCTTCCTTGAAGTTTCTGTATCAACCATAACCTACACTTGAGAAAAAAAAAACAAAAAAAAACAAACAAAAAAACCCCGTTTCAGAATACTTACTTCACCTAAACGAGGATGTGTGAAATTATGCCACTCTGAGTAGGAGTATCTACATGTATCCACCATAGGCTGTCCTCCTCCTTCTTTAACTGATCCCAGAGTCTGATGTCCACCTCCCTTGACTGATTCCAAGGTATGCCCTCTTCCTTTTACCATTTCAAGTGTTTGTTGATCTCCTGTTTTTATTCCATATCCTCCTTGATCACTTGTATTTTGAAGAGGAATTATATTGTGATCCTAAAAATGAAGCAGTAGTGGGGATAACTTTACTTTTTTTTTTTTTACTTTTTTTTTTACCTTTTTTAAAACTTTTTTTAATTTTTTTTTTAAATTCAAAAGATGAAACAGCAAACTGAAAAGTCTCCAGCAAATGATGAAACAGCAAACTGAAAAGTCTCCAGCTTTGCACTGTGACATTTTGAACAAAAACCTATCCTTAGTACTTAGTGTATAAAGAGTGGTCTTTGGAAAGGATACTATGACAAAGGGGGGGAAAAAAAAAGATCTTCATTAAATACGATATGAGATCTAAAAACTGAAACTTTACCCCAATGAAAGCTGTACTAGTTTCTTAAATTATCATGTAAAAATAATGTTTAGTTTTCAAAGAGAACAACCTGTAACCCATGATACCAGATGTCCAGTCATATGCACAAATTTAATTCTGTTTCTTCACACATTAAGTCCATATACTGAGTGAAATATGGAAAAACTACTATGGGATCACAAATTAAAAACTACATTATCAATTTCCAATGGTACTACATTATGCTTCATAGGAAATGAGAAATTTTATACTTGTCACTATTAGAATTTCTTTGTTTTCAAGCTGAACTAAACTGAATGTTTTTTAAACGAATCTCCTTTTCTTGGGGAGGGCAAAGTCAAGGGGTGGGGGACAGAGGAGAAGGAGAAGAGTCTGAAGAGCTAAGTCCTTGTGTATGAACACAGTCCTGGGATGGACTATGTTCATGGTAGACTGAATCTTAAAAATAAATGCCAAAAGCAAGAACACATTTCATGAACATGGACTGTTCAATTATATTTTTTCCACTGCCTCAAAATTTAACTGTATTTGCAGTCATTTTTTCAGGGGAGTGGCAAAAATTGCACCTGTAATTTACAATGACTACCTGCAAAATTTAAAAAACCTTCTCCAAGGAAAAGCAACAATGTATTGCCATAAACATACACTCAACATAGGCAAAACAGGAAGAATTATAAGCAGCAAGGCTAACAACTACAGGATACGTTTAAACATATATGGTACTACCAACTCTGCCTAAAGTAAGAAGTTTCTAATTCTTGTTAAACAGCAAAGCACATCTAATTACCCCTGTGTTTACTGCTCTTTTTCCTTTACTAAATCACTTACTTGCAAGTGGTCCTGTTCTGAAAGTGAAATGCTATGGCTATCTTAATTACATATTTCTACATTAAAGTAAATAGACAACTTACCATCACTTCTTCTCCTGGAGCTTCTGTATTTGAAATTATTAAATTATGATTGGCACAATCATCAGTCACATGCCGATGCATTACCCCAGAACCACAGCAGCCACAAATTGTGATCAGGATTACTATGAAAAGGAAGTAAGTGAGGAAGATTAACTTTACCTCATAATGTTATCTACTTCTGTTTGATAATGAATTTTGTTGTATTCATCTTTTTAAATGCCTAAGCATCAAGTATGGTTTAATAAAGAATTTTTTTTCCAAAAATGCTCATACTCAGAACTGTACATATAAACATTTTTTTCACACAGTACATGGAGTTTTCACCACACTGTTGAACTACTTCATTCCTCCAAAATGCATCTTGGTTTTCCCGAAAGAAATGCAAGCATCCTTTATGAAAACACTGTGACTGCAAAATTTCACAGTAACAAAAAAAATAAACTAAATCCAGGTGAAAAATCGTATCTCATGCCTACAACAAGGTTGTACAGAAAACATTTTTCATGTATGAAAATGCAGATGTTAAATTATATCATAAGGAACTAATATGCAAGCTAAAGGTCCCAATACCAGGAACTTCTGCTTCACAGAAATGGTCAGCAGAACCCTGGAGGACTTCAAGCATTATGTTACAGAACAATCTTAATTCCTTGTATTCAGCTTATTCCTCCTATAATACTACTTTGTGTTGTCATGGAGACTCAAGTCAGAAATGAGTTTGTATAAAAGAATCATGAGCAACTAATACCTCTCCTAAACAAAGAGACTAACTATTTCATTCAGAGAACCACTCTTT
>NW_010324059.1:11443-26031 GCF_000700745.2 Antrostomus carolinensis
AGTCCATGAGGAACAGAAGAGTCCTGCCTAACTGCACACTGAGCAAACTCATCTCTGAACACATAAACTAATGTGGAAATTGGCCAAGAGCCACTTTTAAGCTCATTTAGCTTTTGCAGATATCAGCTGTCAGACAGATCTGCGTCAGTGGTTCCACCTCCTGATGCTGACAGATAGAAAGAAGACACCCATGACAGCACTGAGTAGAAGATACACAGGGTAAAACCCAGCCACAATAAAATGAAAGGTCTATCTGAGAGGGATGCAGTCAACAGGTAGGGACAAAAAGCTAGCTGACATTTCCCACAGTCCCCCTACTCCATGTCCCCACATCTGAAAGTTCCAACTCCAAGCTGTATCACTAATTTGGGTACCTGCCCTGTTTAGATAAAACATGCATCCATCTAACCTTCAAAACATGTGCAGGTCCCAGTGTTCTCTCTACCTGAGTAAGAACAGCTAGCTGAGACTCAACAGGAGCAAGACAGGTTGATCATTAACAAAAAAAACAAACAACAATAAAAAAAAAAGTACCCTGAAGTATTTGGTACTGTGCCATGTCCTCTGGAGATTTTTAAAGATACTAGTAGTCAGACAATGTCTGATTCTGGTAAAAAAATGACCTGTCTTTGCTACTGCATATCACTGTCACTGCCTCACTGGTTAACAGCAGTATTAACCTGCTAAGAATCTTGGGCAACTGCAGTAACACAACGTGAATTCAAGGGTTTAGTCTGTTGTGGAAGTATCCAGCCTGTCATTCAACATTATTGCTGCTCTTGCAAAATCCCTTGTGAAATCCAGTGTCTCAGATACTCCATGTTTTAATCCATGACATAAAAAAGGTCACAAAAATCTCCTGGAAACTGATTTCAGCATTCTGACCAACAGAATTTTCAGCATTCTGACCAACCATCCCAAAACCAGCAGTAAACTCACTAACAAACTTCACTATATTCACCTCAAGACAAGATCTGCTAAGCACTACAAATCCCATCCTCTTTCAGTTCAGGCACTGAATGCAGCTTTTTTCACCTTGTTAACATGAATACACACATCTTACATAAAATGTACTTAAAAGAATAAACAAAAATCCACACACAGTAACTACAGGACAAGATGAGAGCAAGGTGCCTGTGATACCAATACAAATAGAGCAGGTACATTAAGTCAGTGATAAGGGCTATACAACTGCAGTAATAAAAAAAAGAAATGTTTGAATCAAGTTCAAATCAGGGTCTCTTATCCAATTTTAAAATGAAGTGTTTTGTGCTTCATGTTAAAAAAAAAAAAAAAAGCATACTTACGCAGCAATAAGAGTGATCCCAAGATCATTGCAAGGATGGCCCATACACCAAGAGTAACATTTCCCTCAGAAACTTCACGGGACTTGGTATTGCATTCGGTTGGAGTAACGCAATCACAGAGGTTAACTCTTACGTAGTTCTCTCCTACCTTTCCTCCATTATCAGTCACACTTACAGGAATAGTGTATGTTCCAAATGGAGTATCAGCCTTTGGTGAAAGATACACAGAATTATCTGTAAAAAAAGACAAAACCAGATTTGACGTCAACAATACCTGAAACTCTGTTGTCACAGATGCGACCCTAATCATAATCTTCCCTTCTGTTACAGCTATACTGCTATGAGATTTACATTAGCTAGTTTAAAGCTAGCTTAAATGTGTTGACACAAAACTGTATCTTGGAAGGATTTATACTTTCAGCACCTTTTAAATGTTAGAAAAGTAACCTTATATGGCCTGTGGATAACATGATTTGAAACTCCAAAATTGATTCAGTTCATTATAGTAAATTACACTATTTGGGCTTATTAGAAAACACCATTAACTGAACTGACATTTATTAAAAGGAATTCTGTTAGAGTGATTTGAATAATTAATCATAAACTTAATTTATACCTCTTCCACTCTTTAGCTCTATTGTTGTATTCAGTGTGAACAGTTATAGCCAGTGGGAAGTAAAATCCATTTAGTCTGCTGCCCTGCTCAGTGGCAATGATTAGCGACAATGTGTTTTAAAAAGTGAAAGAAATTATTTGTAAAAAATATGTACAAGATAGACATAGATGTATGAAATTACATGTACCATGTAAAAATGTTTTTTCAGTTTGCCTAATACAAATCTTTGATGGAACACTTCAGAATCGGATCCTTTTCCAGCTAATTCATGACAACAGAGTAGCAAATGTATGTGTGCTGCCCTTGTTGCCATCATCTAGCACCCACCAGGAAACCAGTATCAGCTATAACTTTTTATATTAGCAAATTTTAGGAAACAGTGATTTCTTTGGTAATAAACTGTTTACCCACTTCTATCAAAATCAGAAAAACTAAACAGAAATATATTAAGGGATATAGTAATGTTTTATTTCACCCAGCTCAGCTTTACAAAAAACATGCTAACTGAGCAGTACTAAGAAAAAAATTGTCAGGATTTTTTTTGTAAGCCTCTGATAAATTTAGGTAAAGTTTCAGCCTTACAGTTCTCCATCATAACAGGAGCCTAAAAAAAGCTGTATTTTTCTTTGGAGTATTGGTCATTTCGTTCTTAAATCCCTTATGAATTATGAATGCATACTTCCTTTTCCAGAGCTGTTGATGCAATGCATTACATTGGTTTTGTTCTCCCACCTGATCTTTTTAGATCATAATTTCAGACAGCAGCTGACTGCTGACCCCAGGATGCTGGGAACTGATTCTTCATTACTCTTTGAGAGGCAGAATATAATATTCTTCTCCTTGCTTTTGTGATGTCAGCACTTCCACCTTCATAAGTTCTGCAAACTGTTTCAAACCCAGGACAGTTAAGATAAAGAATACTTTACCTGTTTCCCTTTATTTCTGGCATACTCGTGACCTCCTGTACAGCAAATAAAACCGGGGAACTGCTAGAAATCATCAGGGCTACCTTGTTAGCCCCACTGACTACACCAATTCCAAACTCACATTCAACCAATCTGTTCTTACAGTCCACCCAAGGGAGAGGCAGCAAAGCCTCCTCTGGCAGCCTACAGCTGTGAGGAGTGAAGAAGTCTTAACATACCATTGTGTCGTGTTATCTTCCACAAGGAAGCCAAGCTACGGTCAGTTATGCGATACACAAAGGGTGTGCTGTAAGGAGACTCATCACCATCCTGTGCAGTAAGGCAGATCGGTTTTCTGTCTCTGCACATTATGTATTCGGTTTTAGTGATTCGTGGGTAATTCTTGTTCCCAGGCTGGATGACAACCTGAATTGTTCCAGTGCCTGTTTTGCCATCTATGAGGTAAAAATAAGTACTTTTAGCACGTAACTTTTAACATTCACATATTTATTTCTAGTCCAAACTTCCACAATGAAATATCATCATCTGCAATATCCAAGTTTAGAAGTAAGGTAGAAAGTAGCTGCTGATTTAGCCAAAAAGAGAGGTGGACTTCTCACAGCTCTCTCTTGACTGCTTCTCTTTGCTTGGCTGGTTGTAGAATGGATCAACAACTCCCAAAGCTCCATAATCTGCATGTGTAGACAATGTATTTTGTTGAGTGTGTGTATCTGTGTGGGGACAGATACTGTTCTAACAGGAGTTACAGTAGAGGAGAAAAAGCCCATAAATCGGGGGTAAAGGACACTAAGCCAAACTGAGAGTCAAAAGCAGAAAGTTAAGGTCTCCAGCTTTTTACTTCTGGAAGGAGAAAATAAATTACACTTTCCCCTCTTTCTGTCCTCTTCCCTCCATGTCACCATGTGGTAGCAGGACTCAGCAGTGACACATAGTATGTCACCAAAGTCTACATGCAAGAATGTAGACTCCTTGTCCTAATTACATTTTTTCCAACACAGGAATGGTCAATGCTTGTATATGCATTCCAGTGAAATTACATCAAGTCTACTTTTTAAAACTTTCTCTAGAGTTACCTGATTGTAGATGCATATAATCATATTTATGTTATATGCAAAAGAAGTTCCAAACAATTTAAATTAATATTATTTAATTTTAATTTTAATAAGCAATCTTTGGACAGAGTTACAATTTTTAGCTGTAAAGCAACTTCCAAAGGTCTGCTCTTTACTTCCACTGATGTTTAAGCGCATAAGGGCTCAAACTAAATCCTGCCACTGGATTTATAAAGGCAGTCTTTTTTTTTTTTTTTCCTTTTTAATGTAAGATACATATTTTAGAATTAAAAGTGTGACCTATATGCCTAACTTTTTCTTTGATAATCCATTTGCCACATTTAGCATTTGGGAAGTGAAAGTTGGATTTAATCTTCTTGCCTAGATGATGCTGAGACAAAATTATGTCTTTTCTTACAATAAATGCATATACCCAAATTAATCAGAAAGAACAAATGATCACTCAAATTAAATCAGAAGCAAAACCTGTTTTATAATGAGAATCTGAGAGTACAACCCTTCCTTTACAATCAGAGTAATTTGTAAGAGCTCAACATCGGAGCAACACACAGTGTGAACGCTGTTACAGAACCTAGATGACTGAGAAAACAGCGCAACAACATACAGCAATGAATACAGATATTCTTAGAGGTCCTTTTAAATTAAGAGTTTCCGAAAGCAAGACACCAAAAACTCAAACAGAGGAGGAAACAGTAAGAGTTGCAAGGTCAACAACTTTTTTTCGAGAAGTTCTCTCTCTCTACTTTCTCTGTTGTCAACTCGACAGCTGCCAGGGGCTATAACTTAAAAAAAAATAGTCAGAAAATAAAAGGAATACAATCCACAGAAAAAATCTCTCAATTTAAACTTAACTAAGGTTTTTAAATTGGAGCAGGTAACTTTTTAAAACACTGAGAATTTGCCCTGATTTCTTAAACGCTTTCTCCACTGTATAATATTCCCAAAGCATTTGATGGAGCTATCCCAAAGACAAGACAACGGAGTAGGTGGGCCTCTGGTCTTAACCAGTATAGCTGAATTTGCAAATAAACATCTAGTATAGACCACAAAGAATACAGACAACATTTAGTACTCACTTCTGTCTATTGCGAGGACTGTGATATTGCATTGACCTCGTCTCATTTCTCCTACATCTCGGTCCAAGACTTTAATGGTTCTGACTTCACCCGATTTTTCATCTATACTGATCCAATTACATTGGCCAGGTGGTATCCGGTAGCTGTCAAGAATAATTTGTTTGTTTAAAGATCTCAAACATACATACGCACACATCTTTATGTACATACATACACGTACATACAGATACGTGTATTCATATACACTCACAGGTGTGTGCACACACACACATATAGCATCAACAACTATTTCCTGCTTCCCTTACCCCACCCATGCTGTACTCCAAATAACCTTGTAGATAAATTGTTTCATACCATATGCCTTCACTGTTTCCAGTTTCTGGATCTTCTGCTAGGTATCTCCCAATACTCGCCCCAATGTCCTCGCATTCTTTAACGTCTATGCGTAAGAGACAGGGTTTAAACACTGGCCCCTCATCCACATCCAGGACATTCACTGTCACAGAGCTGGTGCTCTGGGAAAGTTGTTGCGAATGTGGTGCCAGCATGTAGGGTGCCTCATTGTTGACTGCAATCACGAGGATCCTTTGCTTGGCACTTTCATAGTCCAGTCCCTGAAACAAAGGTAGGATGTTGGGTTTTTTTCCTTCAAACCAATACAAATCTTGGTATTGTTTTCACTGCCTAATTACCATATATATTTACAAAAGAAGTCAGATATCCTTCTGGAACACCCAGCTTGAGAAATAGTAAAGTAATTAAAAAAAAAAAAAAAAGTTAACTTCTAAGCTAGTCAAAGAAAAGAACCTGAGGAACTACCCCTAACGAGGTAAGCTGCACCACTGTAAAATTTTAGATGAATACTTTGATAGTCAACTACTATCAGAATATTACTAATTAACTGATAAAACTTACTAATTAACTAATAAAACTGAGGAAAGACTTAAATGTAATGGGAGATTTTCTCCTCATATCTCTAGTTAGCCATTATTTTAGGTTACATATATTCCCTTTCCAGCACAAGTCAATCACACTTCTTGCTAGCACTTATCTTTAGTTCCTAGTAAGACTTCACCCATTGCAAATATGTCGAAACTTGTGGGGCTGATCAGTAAGTATATACCATTTATTCTTCAGACACTGTCTCCAAGGTCATTGTACGCCTTTAATAGAGCTATTTATATCCTAAAGTCATAATACTCTCGAGTCTACTATAGTATTACACTAAATATAAGAAATTTCAACTAGGTTAGTATACCAGGGACATAGCTTTAGAAAAAGTTCTAATGATTGCAAGCAACAAAAAACATAATAAATTAAAAAAAAAACAAATTTAACTGGCATCTCTACCCTTATGATTTACATCTTAAAATTTTAATATTAATCTTCTCTGCTCCTTAGAGGTTACTTCTTATTGCAGTTTTAACAGACAATGAAAAAGAGGCACGAAGAGTTAAAGGGACATGCTGAAGTAGAGTAAGGTGGTCCTTCCACCTCAAATCTGTAAAGTACTGGGTATGACAAGTAACCAAACTAACACACTGTCTTATGTGTATGCAGACCCAGAAAAGCAAATCTGAAGTCACTATGCTGCAAAATAAAACCTGGAAATTTTTATGCTGAGCTAGTAAGTTTAATCAACTCCCAGAGAGAATATTCAAGACTGGAGGAGGTGCTCATCCCTCCCCTCCTTTGACACACTCTCATTTCTGTTAGAAACCCAGCCATGAAGTATTCCTCAGTTACATTCCACAATCTAAACAACTCCAACTGTGAAACCTGGCAAAAGCACCAAGCTCTTCTGGAATGACAAACCAAAGGGAATTCCTTGAATCCTGCACACACAAAACTGAGGAGTAGTCTGGAAGATTTGTAGATTATGTACCACACACGAGTCTCATTTGCAGTGCATTATGCAATCTGCTCTAGAAGAGACTTCAGATTGGCAAGAAAGCACAATTTGCCTGATAGTTACAGATATTCTTTGAATAAAAATGAGTTCTAGGTTACTGGGTTTTAAAAGCAACACCTGAAGACACACAGATTTTCCTCTAGCAGCTCCATTTCTACTTACCTTAACAACACACAGTACTCCTTCATTTGTGTTTTTGTCTGTCGTAATTTCAAAGGATCGATCATCATTTCCTTTTATAATTTCATACACTGCTCCTGAGCCAGGCGAGCCAGGTTCATCAAGATCAACAACAGAGATTCTCAGTATTTCTACATTCACCCTGTTTTCCTCCACTCGTGTTTCATACTTGGCGTATCAAAAAAAAAAAAAATCAATTTAAAGCAGGGAATACTGTTCCACAATGCAGGACTGAAGAACACTGTATTTAAATAAGACTACTCAAACTCAAGGGGTTAATTTACCAAGCTGCTATAATGATTTATTTTGTTTTCATGTATCAGCATATTTCTCCCACTCCTCCCTTGCACCCTAAGTGAAACAGTAAACCTTTCCTGCCAACAGTTGATATCTCAGCTTCTTCATACACTCAAACTATCATTGACATAATTAAGTCTGGAATTCTCCTTTCAGGAAAGGTTAATCAGCACAGTTCCCCTCAATTACATCAACTATAGATGCTAATTTGCATACAACATGATCAAGTTGAGCATTAGAAAAGGCATTGGGGTAAATTAAAAAAAATGTATTTAAACAAACCACAAGAACTTGAAGAAAAGCCAAAAAGGGTCAAATACATCTCTACTTGGCTGGCAAAGGATGAAAGGATTTTTCTTATTTATCTTTTTAAAGAGCTGTTATTCTGTACAAGCTCAAGTAGCACAGATAAGAGTGATTCTGAATTAATATTACTGATTATATTCTACAGTAGTGAGTGGAAAGGATAAAGTATGCGTACTCCTCATGGATAATGAATTATTTTTCATAAATTTGGTATTACAAAATCTCCTGTGGTATTTGAGCTGTACACATGGTTATTGAGACACTACTCTCTGACCTGAATAATTCAGATGGCTGCAATAAGCAAAGACTCAAGTCTGAGTTATAGGTACTGGTGAACAAGAAGTGGTTTAAATAATACTACTGTAGAAGAAAAAAAAAAAAAAGTTGGAAAAGCATAGAAAAATCTTGGTGAACATCCTTGCATCTCCTTCACTGACACGTAACGTTTTCATTTGCAAGTAGCCAAAAGCTGACCAAATGATAACGAGGTCATGACAATGCTTAGGAGTGAATCCGTCCCCTCCCTCAAAATGGTTAAATTATGGGATTTCTAAGACTATGCATTGCAGTAAAAGAGAACGAATTAGATATGTCAGCTTTTTCCCAATTAACATAAGGCAAATGACTCAAAACAACTATTATACTAATAGCTCTAATTACCAAACAGCACCACAACCAACAGGGTATTCTCAAATGTCAGTATTGGCATTAACTGTCTCAGGGCATTAGGCTTCATATTTGAGGGACTGTCCATCAGGAAAATAGAAAGAGGATAAAAATAGCCTTCATTTCTTTTACCTTTTTACAGACATTTCATTTATGAAGACTTACTTGTAACTGTTTAAAGGATGGTGCATTGTCATTCGTATCTTCAATTCTAATTACAGCTGTTCCTGTAGTGCACAAACCAAAAGGCTGACCTGCCATATCTCTCACTTCAATTAGCAAAGTGTAACTGGGTACCAGCTGAAAAGATGAATAAAAGCATACAGAAGTTTGAAATACTATTTTTTAATTATATAGTTACACACAAGAGCAGAACTAAATATTTTACTTCCGTTCCTCAACTCTGCTTTAAATTCAGTGCTCCCCTACAAAAATAGACAATTATCTTTAGGGCTTTTTCCCTATAGCTCCAAAAGGTAAACAAGTAAAGTATTTTTCAGTGGCTAGGCAGCAATGAGTTCAGCATTTGTTAGTAATATGGATGCTGTATCCTGTAACAAATAAAGTTTCTCACAATGTCAGCATTATTTTCCAATACCTGAACTTTTGGAAGATACAAGTGATGCACTTCCATCTGCTTCTATGTCTCCCCTTTGGAGTGGGAGAGTGTTCCGTTATATTTCCAGCTGGTAAAGTGTTTCAGTGCATGTCTCATTTCTGTGAGGATGACCAGAAACGGTGCTGCCATCAGCCTTTGTTTGGGCTACACATGACAAGGCAAGGCCTGCCATTTGACAGAGTTTGGCATGAAAGGAGTCAGTGCCCTTATCACTTCCAAGGGTATCACTGATAAGCAGACCAAGTATATCCCTGACATGACTCACAAAAGTAGAAGGCTTTTTTTAATTATTATTTTTCAGCCTTATTAAAACCTAAACAACCCAGGGAAGGGGGACGGGGGGACAGGATTGGACACAAAATGAGGGAGTCCGTATATCAACGCAGTAACTCCAGCTCCAAATGCCTAGAAGTAGCATTAGGCTTGTCAAGTGGAGGAAAGAAATCTCCTGTTCCACTTTGTAAGTTTATCTTTTAAAGACACACAGTGGACTCCTTTTTCAAGTTTCCTTCCCTTGGTAGTCACTATGATTGTTTCCTTAGTGGTCATGGTGATGCTCGCAGTCACTGCATTTTTCTCTTGCTAAGAAAGTTGAGCAGTGTACCTGCAAGAGCACTATTTCGCAACACACTGCTAATGGGGCTTTTCAGTGATGAAGCAACATTAAGTATGCCACAATATGACCTTTTTTATCCTCAAAAAGTATGTACCCATAGTAGTGTTTATTTATAGAATGACTACCTTATGATAGAAACATTATTTTCAATTATATATGCCTGTCAGTTTTTCTAGCATAAACAATCCGTCATATGGCACTTTATTAAAAAAAAAAGACAACAAACAAAAAAACCCCCTAAAACTTCCTGTATCTCATTTACTTTAAAGCTAGCTGATAAGAATAACTGGTTTGCACTTTAATTTTAGGAAATGTTGTATTACTGCATAGGTTTCAGATATTGGAGATATTTCTGTTTAGTATAGGATGACTGACTACTTCCAGAAAAACTGGTTCATCTTCCCCATAAAGAAGCAAGAAGCACCGCAAATGGAGCTTGATTAGGAGGAAACAGTGGCTCATGGGATTCATGAGCAGAGAAAGAATAAAAATCCACAGAATTTTTGATCTATATGTCAAATAGGAGAGCAGTAGGAGGTCCCCTGACAAGATTAGCTAGAATACGATAGATCTACGCAGAAACTCTTTGGACCAATAACAAGTCTCTGGGAAGCTCTGGAAGCTCCTTAGAGAAGGAAAAAAAAACGGGTAACAGAAATCATTTATCTGGTGATCCCTGTGCCAGCAATTCAGAGTTAAGAAGCTATCTGTGTGAAGTAGATGACAGCTAAAATGCTTCAGGAAAGATCACCTCTCTGTCCAGCTGTGGTAATAATACAGCAATGACACCTGTGTCACCATGTAAAGAAAATGCTGGTGTTACTGGTGGATTTTGTGACACAATGCGGTATTTCAACGTAGTATGCAGGGTATAAGGCTCATCTCTGTCCTCTGCAATCACTCTTCCAACAACTACACCTGTGAACACAACACAGCAATATTTAGTTCCAGAAAAATCTGTAAATAATCAAAAATTATTTAAACATGTATTTCTATTTGAGATATATGAAAATAGCTATTTGGTCATTTAGCTCTAAATGAAAATAACATTAAAAACACAGTAAATAGTAGTAAACATACAATAATAGTGTAAAATTGTCTATTTTAATCCTCTGGCTATTTTTTTTTCCTTCTTAGACAAAGTAGGAATTGTTGCAGCTATCAGAAAGAATAACCAAAATAAATATAGAAAGTTTAGCTTTCAGTTAGTGTTTTTGACAGTCATTTCTAATTGGGCATCCCAAACACAGCTGAAGAGGAGTTGCCAGGGGAGATGTAGGGGAGGTTCAGTACTTTCTGACATGTCTCCAACTGCAGTACTGCCTTGTGGGGAGCGCTGCTGTACTTCATCCCTATAGCTCGAGTGGTTTTGGAACTTTGCTTTACATCAGTAACCCACCAAGTACGAAGCCGATCAGCTCAGAGAACAAAATGTAACTGGCGTTTTGGGGTGAATAAGAAGACACCTTGCTTCCTTTTTTTGCAAAGCAAGTTAGACTTTCCCAACTCCACACCCCTAGCCTAGGGGATGAGCAAGGAATGACAAACCACGGCTTCTGCATTCCTTATTCTCTGGGGTCCACCCTTCTCCCTACTTTTGTTCTCTGTTACACAGATACATGAAGTCAGCAACAGGCAAATCCCTGCTTTTACAGGTACAGGCAGAAGCAAGACTTTCTCACCCCCTGTCCTCCCCAAGAAAAGTTCTACCTTAGTTCATCAGCTCAGACAAACACTGTAAGTTTACTCAAAGGCATTTTATACCTTCGAATAACACTGATTTAGTTGTTTAGGAAACTAATCTGTTAAAAAACTGCTGTTCTGCAAATTAAAACATTTTATGGAAAGGGGTGATTTTGGATAAAATGAAAAGAATACTGTTCTGAAGTTCATACACCATTTTAGGAACACAATCATTTCAGTTTTTAAAAATTTATTTTTTAAACAATACTTTCCACTATGATTGAGATGACATTTTTAAATTTCTTATCATTAAGAAACCTTGAGCTGATCTTCACAAATTCAGCCTTGCTGTAAAGAAATACTCCTTAGGAAATCCCAGTGAAATTGATTAAAAGGCACAATTACACCTAGTCATACTGGTATGTAACTGAGCTGAGTAGTAGAAACTGAGTTCACTAGTTTAAAACAATTCTTACCAGGTTTGGAATTTTCAGGGACAGAAAACTCAAAAACGTCCTGAGTAAAATATGGAGCATTATCATTATCATCCTCTATCCTGATTGTATGCACAAGCGGTACCTCTGGTGAATAACCATCTGGAGTGGTTGCAAAGCAAATGATCTGTAAGACATAAATCCAGTCATTCACTTCATGCTTAAGCAACATGAAGTAGTATTATACTTTTAGTTCAGTGGAGGAGTCAACAAAATGAAATACAGTGTCCCAAACATACCCTTCTCAAGACCAGGCTTTTCCGCCACATGGAAAGGGAAGTGGCTGATACCTTACAACAATGGCAACACAAAACATTTAAATGCTTTCCAATCTTTTCCTTTTCCGTTCCTCACACTACAAGTATCTGAATCACTTTCTTTTCCCACCCCCTCAATTCTGTCAGGTCTCTTGATCACAGTTTTTCCAGATGTCTATGAGACAATTTCAGTCTTATCAAAAATTTAGATGTAAATATTTTTATTTAGAACAAAATCAAGAACAACAGCAAAATTATTTGCCCATTATAACACAATATAATAAAATGCAGTAATAGGTACTACAAAATACCTATTCAGAAGCTGTTTTCTACTAACTGCTTTCTTACACTTCTCAGCCAGTAGAGAGAGCAGTGTACCTTGTTAACAAAATACCACAGCTGAATAGCTGGAGAAAGAGAGGCTCAAAAACACACAGCTGTTTAGAGTTTCTCATTATTTTGGTTTTATGCAGATCTTTTCAACCTTCCCTGAAAAACTGTGGAATAACTTCAAACTCTTCCCAAAAGGGACACAAATCCAACAGCTCACTGCATTTATGCTGTAATTAGAGTCTATGCAGAAAAAGCAAAACCACTCTCAAGATCGAGATGACCAGCTATTTCTTTCTTTATCACTGATTTCAGCCCTACAACACCAAAGATATTTCGCAGAACAGACAACTGATTCCAAATCTTGTCTGCTCCCAGTTTCCCCTGTAACTCAACTTTCAAATATATGCATGACAGAAAAAAAAAAAAAAAATTAAATATATTTAAATAATTTAGACCTGTACCTGAAAACTTGGATATTGTTCACGGTCTACTGCACGAGTAGCAAAGATATTTCCAGTTTCTCTTTCTATGTAAAACAAACCCTTTGGATCTTGATCAATTCCTGGTCCACTTGCAGAATAATAAATGGTGTAGTTCTGAGCTGTGTCTGATTGGACCTGCAAAGAACACATCTTTAAGCCCAAGGAAAAACAGCACCATCATTCCAATACATTTTCCCCATTTTCCTGATCATATTTAGCACAAAGAGGAATTCTTAAAAAAAAAACAAAAACAAAACTTGATTTACTTCTGTCACATCCAGTTCTAGGGCCACCAACATAAGAAGGACACGGACCTACTGGATTGAGCCCAGAGGAGAGCCACAAGGATGATCAGAGGGCTGGAGCACCTCTCCTATGAGGACAGGCTGAGAGAGTTGAGGCTGTTCAGCCTGGAGAAGAGAAGGCTCCAGGGAGACCTTATAGTGGCCTTCCAGTACCTGAAGGGGGCCTACAGGAAGGTGGGGGAGGGATTTTTTTCAAGGACACATAGGGATAGAATGAGGGGTAATGGTTATAAACTGGAAGAGGGTAGATTTGGATTAGATATTAGGAAGAAATTCTTTACTGTGAGGGTGGTCAGACACTGAAACAGGTTGCCCAGAGAAGTTGTGGATGGCCCCCTCCTGGAAGTGTTTAAGGCCAGGTTGGATGAGGCTTTGAGCAACCTTGTCTAGTGGGGGGTGTCCCTGCTCCTGGCAGTGGGGTTGGAACTAGGTGATCTTTAAGGTCCCTTCCAATCCTAACCATTCTATGATTCTGCTACTTTAGCATCTTAAACTTCACAGACTAGGAGAACAGCTTGCCATGTAACTGCCTTCCTTTGTAACGTGTGCACGTTAGAAGGGGTAGTCAATTCAAACTCAGAAATGTTTAGGACTATTGAACAACTAAAGAAATTACAGTGTGCTTTAAAAAAAATTATTCTGGAATCTAATCTCTCTAGAATACTGCACATACAAGGCACATTCAGATACAGATGGCTTATTATTTCTGTCCCTGTTCAAGAGATTATGGTTTTAGTGCACTCATTGAGAACATGGATTGCAACTAGAGAAGAAAAAGCAAAGGAAAGAAAGAAAGAGAGAAAGGAAGGAGCCTCAGATAGCCTCTCTGCATCTCATTACAAGCACCAAGGAGGTAACATTAGCAGTCACCTATTTATAAAGACTCTCCTCCCCATATACTTTCCTTACCTACTGAATGCCAGAAGTCAGGAAGGTAAGATTAGTAGAAGGATGATTGCTCTGCACAGACTCTGTTATTACAATTGTCTCTACACATCTTCTACCAGCCACTCTGTAATCTAGTAAAGGCTAGATAGACCTATGATAATTTTAGTTCTTGCATTTCTCTTTCATGCCTACTTGTTTTCTTACAGTAAGTACTTTTCCTAATAATATAGGCCATACTCAGTCTTCAATGCTACAGGCATACACCTTGAGGTCCACAAACGATGTAGACATGCAGGTAAGATTCTCCCCATTTTGTGTCTACAAAACCTTTTCTAGGCAACATTTTGTGGGGGGTTGTTTGTTGGGGTTTTTTTAATTACACACCTCACTGATTTCCAGGCCAAAGAGCTCTCTTCTGATAGTAGGCCTCTCTCCTTTTTACAACTTTTGCACATTTCCAGTTCAACTCAAAACTAGGATCACAAATTATTTCTGCTAGAAGATTACAAGATACACAATGAAGAGGACAAAACAAAACAAAGGAATAATAGC
>NW_010324059.1:26066-32086 GCF_000700745.2 Antrostomus carolinensis
GTTCTTTTATCATAAAAGTCAAATATAAAACCAGCTTTTGTCATAGAATTAGGATTTGTACATTAAATATACCTGCTGTATTTGTAGTGGAAAAGGTCCCAGTGAGTTCTCTATCATAACGGATGGAATAGGCCCCCACCTCCTTTTGGTTCGCTTGAGAACTGTATCTCTAGCATGCCTGGTCTTCTGTGTCTGGGTCTAGAAGATAAAAAGACAGGTAAGAATATATCCATACACACTTCGTGGTGCACATTTTTGATTAACTACTGTCCTGCATTTCCATGTTTCTTCCCGCCATTCCAGTTTTCCCACTGACCATTTCCAAGGTCTTAATTTCTGATTATACCTGTGATAGTATTCCAAGAGTTGTTTCATTCATTTTAACACTTTGCATTAATAAAATCTGCTTTAATTCTTCCCTCAAACATATCTTTTAAGATTCCTGACATTCCCCATTAAGCTCCTTGCTAGCATCTCCCATTTCAGAAAGAAAGTCTGCTGACTTAAGCTTAACACAGTAATCAACAACTGCTAAATAAAAATACACTCTACATCAGAGTGCTTTGCCTGATTATTTGAATTCCAAAATTCAAATACCGTTACCCAGCTTGAAGCTGTACTCTGCAAAACAGTATTTCAAGTAAGCCAGGTATCTTAAAATTAGCAGCTCACCCTTTTTTCTTCTTCTACCAAGCTAACATGTATTTTCTTTTGTACATGTTCTTGAATGTCTTCAAGTAATATGGTAAAAGTCTTTTTCTCAGCTGACAAAGAAACAGCAGTTGTTGTATATACAGAACCATCCTCCAGAATTTTGAAGTTCCCATCACTGGAACTGATAATCTCTGCAGACTGAAGGCATTCTTTCAAATCAACTGTAAGAAAAAAATATTCAGACAATGATTTAAACAGCAAAATAATAACATCCCTCACAAAACAAAAAAACATTCCCTAAGTAAAAATTATATTTACTGACATACAGAGTCTTCAAATATTTGGTCATTCAGTATTTAAGCATCACAAATATAGATTCTAGAACCCATTTATGCACCGGTTTGACTAAGTTTATGTGAATTTCCGCTCTTGTGTTCGTGTTTCCTAAGGGACATGGGTGCTTTGTGGACATCTCTCAACAAGACACTATTAAACTAGTAAAACTACTGAAGCATCAGAGATGAACTAATACATTTATATGCCAAAAACATTGTAGACACGCTCATTATTGGATCAGCAGCTATTACGTTTGCCTTTTGCTCCGTGCCCCACAAAATCAGTGAAGATGAGTAATTAATGCAAATACCCAATTGAGATACATCTTGGAAGTTCTGGCCTCAGGAGGAAAGCACTGACTGGTACTATGTGATTTAATAGTCTTGGGAGGACAAAGGCCTTTAAATTATGAGGCAGACAGATGGGAGAGATAAAGACTAACTCCAGAACAAACAATTGGCAATTTTTTAATATGTACATGATAGAATCCCATGCAGTTTATAAGAAGTACCAGGTAAGTTCTGCATACTTCTCAGGTATTTTTTACTGCATTTGCTATCACTTGTGGCTAAAATAAACTTTCATGCACTTCAGTAAACTTGGTTCACCAGCAAGTAATTCAGCACTACAGCTGGAGAAAAAAGAAAATCAGGATAATCATAATGGACTACAGTAGGACCACAGCACTAAGCAAGAATGATCTAGCACACTGAAAAGGATGAAGGACAGAGACCTAAGCTCTAGACAAATGACCCTTGCAGAGTACAAAAGGTGTCAGTGTCATGTTCTCAAAATCAAAACTTCTCAATATTCCTTCAATGATATCATAGTGGATGGGGCCCTGCTCCATGAAAGCTGTTTGCAAAATTCAGAGATTCAGAATGTCACCCCATATATGTAGATGATATTTTCAGTAAAGTAAATTTCATTTCTCTTCCAAGAATGCAAGAACAGATAGGAAGCATAATTTTAAATATAACATGATTTCTTCCTTCCTCTTCTTAAGTCTTTCTTTTAACTGCTCAATTAAACATTTCCTACACTTTCTACAGTACTGCAGCAGTGACTCCTCTCCCTTGTCAATCTGTACAATGAAAATTTAGTATTGAAGAGAGTATCAATGTCATACTTAAAGGTGTCTCATACAGGTGTTGCATATTACAGCACTGCATTTCCAAAAATACTGACTGGAGATTTTGTTTCTAATGGTTATGTGAGTCAACATTATACTCAGTTAGCCATAGCTTTGTGGGATCATTTTTCTTTGCAGCCTCTTTTACACATTGCATAAGTCAGAAATATTTTTTTTTTTAAAAAGCAGAAAAATAGTAATTTATTTTATTGACAAGGTATGGTCCTATATATCAATGCAAAATATGTCACTTTCTCAATAATTTCTTAAGTAATTTCATTCAAGCTATAAAGGTTTTGTTAAATGTTTAGAAAAAAAAGTTTAAGTTCAATGTTATGCAATTTCTTTCAAAGCACTGTAATAACATGAAGTTTTGTTTTTATACAAATCAAGTTTATTTACACAGAGAAATGCTACAGTCTCTGAGAACATGCTAAATACTTAAACACCTGTAGTAACCTTCATTTTAAAATTTAACAGTAAGGTCAATAAACTTTAATTTTTAAAGCTAGATTTTCCAAGCACTTGTATTACCAATCCATTTTACTTGTTCCTTCTGTAGGAACATGGATTAGGACTGCAGATTTTGAGCATATTCCTCTATTGCCCTAGGACTCACACAGAGCACCAATGAATCCTCAAATTAAGTCTCAGGCAGCACAGAACGTTGCAGCAGCTCCTATGACACAACTTTAAAAGCTGCCTTTCAAAGACTGGTCTGAAAAAAAGGAGTGGGGCGTTTTCTGGTCTCCTCTATTCCTCTCCGCCACCTGCACACTGCCCTAAACTGAGACAGACCCTCCAGTCAGGCAGGAGCACTCTCCCAAACAAATGGGCATGCAGGACACCTTTGCAATGCATCCGCTTGCGCGCCCTGAAAGCCCCAGCACTGGCTGAGCAGTCACAGCCGTGTTTCACAGAGCAGCAGCTTCTGGGTGCTTGGTTGTGTGGGTTTTGTCTTCTTTTTTTTTGTTTGTTTGTTTGGGGTTTTTTTTTCTTCCATCATCCAAATGACTTACTGCATTTTTCATATGACTCTGTGGGCTATGGGTGCATTTTGGAATACCAAGCCACTTATTTAAATACTAAGGCCTAGACTCCAAATTTTGCAAACATTAAACTCCATCATTCTAGTTTAAAAAATAAATATTGTAACCTGACAAGAGCTGCTTACGCAAAAGTCAAATGGATACACGGAGCCAGTGTTCAAATCTGTAACAAACATAGGGCGTAGCCTTCATAAAAAGGCTGATCCAGCTGTTTAACTGGCTGTCCAGTCATCCATTCATTCAATTTAAAAAAAAAAAAAAGTCTCCTTCACTGTTAACAGCATCTCCAGCAAAGGTGCAATGTTCTAATGTTAAGACAGGCATCTCGCAGTTTCTCACCTCTGCCAACTAATGTGTCAGCCTCTAGTTCAGAAGGAACATGAAAAATTACTTTCTTGCAAGCTTCACAGCACAAACTCAGAACCTAGAAAACAAATTAAGAAATCAGGAAAAAAAAAATACATGCTATTTTGAACAATAACTACAGTTACTGAAGCTGCCTTTGATCTGTTTGTTTCTTAGACAAGCCATTGAAAAGGCACAAAAAGCACTCTTCAGCTAAAAAGAGGGGTACAATGCAACACAGCATATAAAGCTTCAAACTGGAAACAAGATCTGACTGCTGCTCCTGGATCTATCCATGGCTTGTGGGTTTTTTTCTATAATCACAGCAGCACTGACATTAACAGCAAGAGTTCCCTTTGACTAGAAGATTTCACCTACACTATTGCTTTAGTAGCAGAAAGATAAAATACAGCTTCGCCACGCACTCCCTCCAACAGCACTCTTCCCCAGTTTAGATCCCAGGTCTTTAAGTATTAAGGTTCAATCCATCAACACTCAGTTTGGTAGAACTGTGGTGATGCTCAACATGAAAGGGACAAGTATCTTATTAAAACCACATGACGACACTTACACTTACATATCACTTTGTATCTTCAAAGTACATTCTCGACAAACTAATTAAATCTAGCTTCAGCAATTAGATATGTCATAAATAAAACGTTGTGTATCACAGCAGTCCACTCCCATAAAACCAGTTACAAAATGGGGTCCTCCTTAAAATCCAAATGAGTAGTAGATAACCAGACATTTTTATAAAAATAATCACACGAAGGTACAAAGATTTTTCCTCAGCACAGAGCAACTTAGTCCTGCCCTCAGACTATTTGTGTGTGTGTGTGTGTGTGTGTGTGTGTGTGTGTATACGTATATCTTGCCTAGTTTCTATCCAGATGTTTAAAATTGTAATCCAAAAATCACACAGCCAATTAAACAAAGAAATGAAAATAAATGTATTCATCCTTTTAAGTACATTTATCCTTTCAGGATGAAAGTCTAGCAAAAAGGAAAGTAATTGTTATTTTGCACATACCTTTAGGATTAAAGGTATAAAGAAGTAAACAGCTAATGGAAATTCTGAAAATGACTTGTGATTGTTATTAGGAAAATATTTTTAAAAAATACTTTAAAATCTTTAAGACATTAGGAACCTTTAGAAAAACTATGATCAGCTAAAAAAAATGAAGTCGAAATGTGAAATTTAATCATTGCATTAAAGCAATTCAAATACTGTGTCTGCATCATAAAAGCTCTTCATATTGTTCCTTATATATATATATATATATACACACAGATATAAAAATATGTCTATATAAAACAATTTAAACATCCCGGCTTATGTATTAGCAGGCACTTTCCTTATTAACAGATACCTAATAAAGCACTGTCTCCTGACAGACGTATTAATTTTTAAGTTATTAAAAACACGTCATCTTATTACATTGCTCTAAGATGTTTTAAGAATCAATGACATCTAATTTTGAAAAAGTAATCCCAAGCTAGTCTGATGTCAGCATGAAGAACTACTGAGGAGTTGAACAAATGTAAATGGTAGTTATTCGTGGATAAAAGGAAATACCAGGTAAAAATAAGCTGTGATGTCCTTTCACTTTATACAAAGAAGACACTTTAGCAGTTTTTTGGGTTTGGGTGTCGGGGTTTTGTTTTTGGGTTTTTTTTTTCTATTTGACAGGGGAATTTCTTTTACTTTTTTTTATTTAGATGTATGAGTAAACTCATTTGGGTTTCTTTGGGTTTCATTATTAATATTCTAACACAGGCAGCCACACATAGTGTCTGGAACAGTAGCACTTTCATTAAAATGTACATATAGAATTAATACAAAAATAATAAATTCAGTGCTCCAACACTACTGAGTATTTTTCTTCCAGGCTGAAATGATCATCTGCCCTCTTTTTTCTGAACGCAGTGATAATAGGGAAGAAAGGGAGTAAAAAATAAAAGACAAATCACTTTCACTCATCCACTAAAGAGAGGACTCCCCAGCTCTCCCCAACAATGGCCTTTCTGTAGCTGATAATTATGTACCAATGCAGCAAACCGAAGGCAAAGGAATTCGCCGAAATTATTCAAGGCACAGCTAACTCTTCCAGAGCAGCTTAAGACGCTCCGCACCACACGCACAGCCCTTCCCATGGAACAGGGAGCACTGTCGGGGGGGTAGAGGGGGGAGATTTAAATACCACGAACTGCGGGTTCATCTTCCCTATGAATAACCAGAAGCGCCATTAACGCCCAGAGCATGTGCCCACCGCGTAACCTGACGGCACACTCCAGAAGCCACCCGACCAACCCACGCGTCCCCCCCGTCGCCGAAGGTCCCACCCGGCTGCGGGACCCCGAGATGCGCCCGGGGCCGCGCAGCCACCGCGCTCCCGAGCGCACCTCTCACAAGGACCCCGCCGAGGCGGAACCCTACGGGGAATGAAGAGCCGCAGATTAACTCCTCAAAAGTTTCTCCTCTGCGATGCGCACCCGCGGTGAAG
>NW_010324060.1:0-513 GCF_000700745.2 Antrostomus carolinensis
AGATTTAAAATGATCAGAAATGATTAAAAATTATTTAAAATGATTAAAAATGAGATTAAAAAAATAGTAAAAATGATGAAAATGGTTAAAAAATGATCAAAAATGGTTAAAAATGAGATTAAAACAGTGAAAATTATCAAAATGGTTAAAAAATGATCAAAAATGGTTAAAAATGAGATTAAAACAGTGAAAATTATCAAAATGGTTAAAAAATGATCAAAAATGGTTAAAAATGAGATTAAAACAGTGAAAATTATCAAAATGGTTAAAAAATGATCAAAAATGGTTAAAAATGAGATTAAAACAGTGAAAATTATCAAAATGGTTAAAAAATGATCAAAAATGGTTAAAAATGAGATTAAAACAGTGAAAATTATCAAAATGGTTAAAAAATGATCAAAAATGGTTAAAAATGAGATTAAAACAGTGAAAATTATCAAAATGGTTAAAAAAAAAATGAGATTAAAACAGTGAAAATTATCAAAATGGTTAAAAAATGATCAAAAATGGTTA
>NW_010324061.1:0-1779 GCF_000700745.2 Antrostomus carolinensis
TAGATGATTTCCTGAAGTCCCTTCCAACCCCAGTGGTTCTGTGATTCCCTACATGAATTACCAAGGCAACAACTGGAAGGATTCTGTCCCATCATATCCCAGCCTTCCAGATGAAGCTCCAAAAGGCATTCATGGTGAACTGAGTTCCAACTGTGCACACAAGTTGCGTGCAAATCTGGGTTGTGGGATCGCCGAACTGTTTTGCTGTATGTGCATACAGGTGCAGACGCAGCAGCAGTTTCTGTCTTCTACAGAAGAAAGGGCTGCATCGGCTAGATGTTTTGTGCTTGTTGTAGGATTCCTGCTCTGCTCCAGTTCCAACCAGCATAGCTCAGCTTAGGAGGTCTATGTAGTACAGTCCACGCTGCCATCGCAAGGATGTTTTCTTAGTTCTTATGCTTAGGAAGTCCTACAGATTATTATTATCTTTTGGAGATCTGGGCATAACTTATTACATCAAGAAACATGAAAAACATTTTAGGATTGTTCCCTAAGCTTTCATTACTAGCTTCAGCTAAAAATATTGTTCATACTGTCCTAGAAATAAAGAAAACTGTGTGTTTAACATCCAAGCCTGATACTTGATTAAAGTACGGCAATACTTTAATCAACCTACAGCAGTAGGGTTTTTTTATTTTTGTATGGCTATAAAATTATCACATGACTTCTAAGTCATAGTTTAAAGGAAATCCACTTGTATCAGCTATCTTCTGTTATGTCACCTTCATTGCATTTAATTTTAGATTGCTTTTAAGCAACTAGTTGCAAATACCCAGTATCTAAAATCCAAGCTACCAATAAGTTTTGGCATGTGATTCTTATGGTATAGCTCTGTTCCACAGGCAGGGCAAGATAGCTCTTAGATTCAAATTTCAAGCACAAAACCTGCCTTTCACTGAGTTCAGAATTCACTTGCAATGAATATTTTATATTATTCTTTTGAAACACTATTTTCAACATCACATCTGTCACTCGTATGCTGAATGCTCTCAAGAACTCAGTACAAAAGGACTATGAAACACAAGCAAAATAAATTCAATACTGCTCAGAGACATTTTCTCTGCTACACGTGCTTTCAACTTTCTGTTTATCTCATGAAAACAAGTATTTAAAAAATAAGTGAACAGACACGTATTATATTTTCAATACTCCATTCACGAAGCATAATTTGAGAGCTGAGATTTTAGCTTGATGGACGTTCACGACATAAAGCCTTACCCTTCAAAATAACGACCACGTTCATGCCACCAAGAGCTGCTCCCTCAACTGAAGCTGACAGTGTAGTTTGTGCTTCCCTGGGGCGCTCAGCACCACAGACCTCAGCTCAGGGCCCCCTGAACCCTCCTTCCCGCCTTCTCCCCGATCCGTCACCAAAGATGATGAGGAAAAATATTTTTGCTTGCTCAACTGCTTTGAGACTTGAGGAAAATATGAAATGTTGTACCTCACGCCCAAAAGCCATGGAGATAGCAAGGATTTGTGTCAGCACATTCAATTTATAGTGACAATTTAGTTGTAACAATGTTGTATTCGACTTTAAAAAACAAACAAACATATAAAGAAACCCCACAAAGCGACAAACTCCCTATTGTTGTTTAAAACGCTGTAACAGAAGCGGCCGTTAAGCACCTGCACCGAGTTAAGCATCAGGAGAGGCCGCGCCGCACCCCCTCAGCCGCGGGGCACCCTCAGGGCTCCGCCCCGCTCGGCGACCGTTACCCGCCAATAACGGTCGCGGCGCGAGCCCGCCTTCACCCGCCCCCGGGCGGGCCGCGCCGT
>NW_010324061.1:1904-6232 GCF_000700745.2 Antrostomus carolinensis
AGCCGCGGTTCGGGGCCCCTCGACAAGTCAGGCTGGGCCCCTCAGGTCGGTGTCCCACCTTCACGTTGTGGCTCTGACCTGCTCACACGTTAACGCCATTTCTGCACATAGGCTGCCAGAAAATTGATTTAAAGCCTGCGCCTCCCGTTCCCAACGGAGCGGCAAGGGTTGAGGAGAGCAGAAACTCCTCGCAGCCCAGTCAGCTGAGGAGAATTTATGGAAACACAATGCATTTGAGGTTTCTTGGGCTTCAGAGATACAGCCTGCGGGCTTCGCTTCTGCGTGCCAGCCCTCGGTGCCCCTTTGAGAAGGATCTGGGTGGCATTAGCTCGCACAGATGCGGACAGTGCTGGAAGGCCAAAAATGAGGGGGGCAGAGGGGGGGCTCCGCTCTCAGCTGGAGAGAGAATGTCGCATCCTGTGAAGGGAGGCTGCTCGGAAAGAGAAGGAAGGCTGCCCCAGCACACACCACAGGAGGCTCAGGACCTTTCCGATTTCCCCCTCTGGAGGCAGAATTAAGGCCATTGTAAGTTAACAAACAAACAAACAAAAAATCCATTTTGAAATTAAGGTTCTTTGGTCTTCAAACAAACAAACAAACAAACAAAAACCCCACCTGCAAAGCATACTACTGTATATGGATATCTAGTATAAGAAGAGTAACCCGTCTTGTAAAGTTGAAATTCTAAAACCCTAAAAGTCACAAAAAAAAATACCAAACACCTTGGTGGGATGTGAGGAAAGAAATACCATATGAAGAAAGAAAACTATAAAGCTACTGTACTCAACAGGCAGGGAGTTCAGAAGGCAAACAGCTGAACAGGACAGCTTTATCATTTCTTGCCAGTGTATTTTCCCAGCCCTGCTTTGCAGAAGGGTTTTTCAGGGTGAGTCTTTTTCATCTATTTGTTACATCCCCTAGCATGGTGGAGCTCTGACTCACGATCTAGGGTTTAAGACAAAAAGAGCAGCAGCTCCTGAACTTGAAGGCTTGTAAATTGTACATAAAGAGAAGCTGACTCCTGGACTCCTGCTCCAGTCCCTTTAACACACTCTTGTTTATGCAGATCATTGGTATGTCTGGAAAGATATACTACAAGCGCTTAACCTCCCTCTCCTGACTGCACAAGCATCCAAGAACATCACATACAGTAGATTAATTAATTTATCCTTACAAGCACCCTGGCAACACCACTCTCATTTTAGAGGAAATTGAGGCACAGAGAAAGCTGCTGGTGTAGCATTTCAAGAGGTTGCTCCTGGCCAGATTCTCAAGTGTCTTCCCGTCACAATGGGGGTGAGTTGGAGACTCAGTTCCCATCCGGGCACCTCAATGAAAACCAGATTTTCATGAGTGCTCAGCACCCAGTAGCTCTTGCAATGACACTTGCAGACAAATTTTCTGAAAGGTTCCTTTGATCATCTGGCCACTGCCTCAGTGGAAGTAGAGAGCCTTTGAAAAATTTGATCCTGTTTGCGGGTGCTGAGCACTTTTCAAAATTCTTGCTTAAGTGACCTGGCCAAGGATGCAGACTAAAATCTGAGCAGAACCCACTTTGCCTAATCCCTAGGCCAGTGATTTAACCACAGGCGTATCCTGCCATCTTCAGCAAAGAAAGAATAGACACTAGTTGGGGCAGGAATCAAAATGCCAAATAACTGCCAATACCCACGCCTGACAAGAAAAACGCTCGGATACTTGTGGGCAAACCAGACAGCCACATTTTGGTACTTTCCTGAGAAAGGATTATTTCTAGTAGCCGTGCCAGAGTCTGGCAACCTGGATTATGCTCTTTCCAGATGTACCTATTTCTTTCTGGGCTAAAACTCTGTGAACATGCCCTCACACAGGCACACCCTCCCCACTCTTCAGAAAAAAAAAAAACAGCAGCTATCCAAACACTGTACTGTCTCCATTATCCTTAGAGAGCCAGGCACGCTTGGGCAAGACAACACTATTTTGTGTAGTGATTAAAAAGCGGCGGTCGTGTCAGTGAAGATTCTTGTTTTCATTGAATATTTCATTCATTTCTGAACATAAGCAACCACTTAGCTGCAGTTGTGCTAGATGCAGAGGAGGAAACACATGCTATTCTTGGCTGGACTTTACCTCTGTGGGAAGCAGCAGCCTCCTTACAGCAGCCTCTGTAGGCTGCATGATTTAGCTACCTTAGAGATTGTCCTGAAACCCAAGCAAGGACCTGCCTCCAGATTCTGAGTACCCTACAAATTTGACTGCATGCAAAACCCCCAAAACCCAGCCTGGAGGCCGTTTTATGCTCTGTTTGTGTGAGGTCCATTTGCAAAAAACAGTTTCCAAAGCCATGAGCTTAAGGCTAGCTTAGAAATTCCTCTCCAAGCTGACCATATCCATTCAACTGCCACTTGAGACACTGCTCTCCATGTCACTCAGCATCACCTTGTGGGACTGTCTATCACAGGACTCCATCTCAGGGTCCAGCTTTCAGACCACCTCCCAGGTCAGTAAAAGGAAGATAAGGCCCTCAGTCACTAGTGTGTTTTAAGGGAGCACAGGTATCACGTGGTAACTATTGAATTAAAATGTTTACAGAAAAGTAGTTTTGTAAACCAGCTCAGACCAAGTTGTTGCTGAGGGTTTCAAGCTATACAAGCCAAAAAATGTAGCTGTATCTTTTCTAGCTACAGCTAGAAACAGCTAAGTGTACTGGAAAAACCTTTGATTGGGTGGGAAGCAGGGGGGGAAGATACTCCAAACCTAGAAGCAAGTGTGAACATTTCGTTTCTGCTCTGTTGGTTCTATACCTGTAATAACAGAAGGAAAGTGATGGGTGCGGTTTGTGCTTTAATTTTTGAATGAAAGCATTTTCACTCGATTCTGACATCTGCTGCAGTAATTACTGTAATAATAACTCCAGTTAGAAGCTGGACTTCAGAGCAATACCCCAGTCAAATATTACAGCCTCATCTTTACAAACAGAAAATCTGAGGCAGAAAGGGATGAGTTCATGCAACTTTTTTGTGTGAACAATGTACCTTGTGACCCAAGAGGTTGTAGGGAATATCACTGGAGAAACTTGGACTATGATTAATAATTTTGTGGGCCTTTGTGTTTTTGTCAGCAAATTTATAACTACAACTTTTCACTTTGTCCATCTTGCAGATTTTTATTTCTTTTTAATTCTCTTGTCCTGTCCTTGAAAGAAGCCAAGGCATTTCTGTGGAAAAGCTGGGGTCTATTGAGGGCCTGGGTCAAGAAATTTGCCGTAGGTGTCATCTCCTCTGAACCAACAGTTCAAAGTTCATAGTCTGGAGAGTAGGAAGGTGATCAGGGCACATTAATGACATGCAGAACATTGACCCTTCTGTGCAATTGGCTTACTCTGGAGCCAAGGTCTTTTACTGTGGGGCTGTTGCATTTTCCTTCTAGGCCTAGACACCCTGGAACTAACTTTCCCACCTGGTCTTAAGTGTAGTTTAGGGCTTGTGTCTTTGGTATTAGAAAGGCAGCACAGAGACTTAAAGGTGGGATACTCAACTCCCAGGTAATCAATCTCGTTATGAGATACTGTTACTCTGGGAAGGTTATGTTTCTCTCTAATTTTGTCTGGAAATGCACTCCAGGAAATGAGATATCTTTCCTTTTTCCATGTGTTTCCACCAAAAAGCTGGAGTTTTGAATTGATATATTCTGAAAAAAAAAGTTCTGATCAGAAATTCCTGCTTATTTCTTTGGGAAATAATTGGAATCACTAAGTATAATCACTTAAAAGTGGAAAAACATTCCACTTTCAGGAGAGGACAGTCAGCATTTCCCCAATCATTCTCTTTGCGTCCATGAAAACTGTCACATGAAATCACTGCCTACCATCTTGTAAGAACCTGGGTCTCATTCTTAACCCACGTAAGCATTAGAGAAAACTCCTTCTGGAAACTACATAATTCAACATCCCTAAGCAGAAGTTTTCCAGCCTTTATAGATTCACCCATGACAAAGCAAAACACCCGCCAAGCCTGACTGAATTTGCACAGCTAAATAAATCACTTTCTAAGTGTTTAAATGTCATTGTGAGAGTGAAAAGATGAAATGTACTGTATATCATCTCTACAAAACCAGAAGTAGTTATATTATAAATAAACAGAGTTTGCTTGGTATTAGGGACATAGGAAATTCCATTCAAGAACAGACAAATGGCACATCTTGTCTGGTATCCTGTATCTGGCACAGGCCTATAACAGATGCTTAAAATACTTGGCTGTCTTGGTCCCACAGTATCCCCTGTTCCACCTACCACTAATGTTATAAATCACACAGTTTTCCTAACCTCTGGTGAGAGTCTCTTTCCTGCT
>NW_010324061.1:6253-24501 GCF_000700745.2 Antrostomus carolinensis
AGAGGCCAGGGGAATACATATTTCCCCTGTGTGATACTTATTGCAGTGGCTGATACTGAATTTGGCTGAACTGTGGTTCTGACTGTTGTTTCAGAACATATATGGTATTACTGCCGGTATTGCCTGCTTAAGCCAAACGAGGCAGCACATAAGTGAGGACTATGCTTGGCTCCAGAGAAAGGGGAAAACAAATCCCTTCTCACCCTCATTTGCACATTGCCAGCAAGTGTACCTACCACTAGCCTATTATTAACCAGCTGCCCTCTTTCTATCAAGGCACTGCCACCTAATTGCTCCCTACTGCTCAATGATACATATATCCTGGTGTGGCTTTCTTAGTAATTTTTATATTTAATGCATGATGATTGAAAAATAAATGAGTTTATTGTCTTTCAAGCAGAATTCACTTTTTTCCTTGTTCCAAAAGTTATCAAAACATGGTTCAAACCTAATACAGGTTCCCCTCTTTAGTTGCCTGGTGCTTCTTGCCATTGTCACTAATGTGATATGCCTGCACCTGACAAAACTGACTGTGGCACTCTCCCTTACTAGAAATGTACTTCCCACAGTGTCCCTTTATTTTCTACAATTTCATTCATAACCAAAATTAAATTAAATGTAACAATTAGTTAAGGGCCTCTGAAAGAGACAAATAAAAAAATCCAGACCTTTCAATTTGAAAAGTTAAAGTTTAAAGAACCCTTTATATTAATTATATTATACCTTCTTTGTGTTCCCCTGTGAAATATATCAGGATTTAAAAAACTTTAAAGAGAACTTATGACTACAGGTAACACCCACATAAGGTCTTTCACATGTCATCTTACAGAAACAACAGAAAGAGAAGGGCAGCTACAGAAATTATTGACTCCTCATATTTAAGCTATATTGTTAAAAAATTGAATTTGAAGTAAAAAAAAGATTGTCTCTCAGTTTGAGCATATTGTCTCTACGGTTGCTGAACGTCGCTCTTAGGGAATGATCTAATAAATCTTTACATATTAATAAGGGAAAACTGAATTCTGATGGTATGCCTAGGCTGTTGGATATAGTTTCAAATGTCAGCTTTCTCCACGCTCAAGGTTTTTATGATTTTGGTTCCATCCTACTGAATATAACATTCAGTGTCAAAGGTCTGAATCTAGAGCAGACCTTTGATCTAGCTACCCAAAATTCGTATCCACAAAGAACAAGACTTTGCAGTTATCAATCTGCTTGAAAGAATGGACACATTAAAGCTACCCAATAAAAGTTTTCATCCTTCAACATACTCCAAGTCATACATATTCCGAACGATACATACATTCAGGGATGGCCACACTCAATATTAGCAGGAGCTCTGTGACTTTCTGCACTTGTCTCCCGTTGTACAAGAGGAATGACTTTCAGAATATCCATCTTATTTGAGTCAGGAACAGAAGTAGAGCTTTTTCAAGGCAGACAAATGAGTCAGCCACTTGTTCCAAATAAATGGAAATGGTGTTCCAAGTTTCCTAGACAGCTTTTAAAACTACATAGAGCAATTCAGCTGCTTAATATATTGTGTTCTACACCTCACATTTAGGAGGTCACAAAATCACATGCTTTTTTATTCCAGGTATAAGTTGTTTTACCCACAGCAGTCCAAAGCCATCTCATTTTGTCTCTGTCCTCGACATACATGCTACTCATCTTGCTTGTGCCATTCCCAGGAATAAAAGTAGCACTCTTCAGAGTAAAGAGCAGCAGCTGAGGTTCCCAGACTGCCAGGGGTATTCTAAATAATACTGAACTGTCTTCATGTCCATGATTGCACTTGCCCATTTCTATAACAAAGATGTTAATATTTTGCTTTCTGAGGAGGAATGTTGTAAACCTTAATATATCCATGACAAAAAAAGGCATGAGTTACAACTTTAACTGAACAGTAGATTAGAACATCTATGTGGATAAATAATTATAAGGAGATATATAAAACTATAAAAATAATTTCTTTACTGCAAACCTTGCCTTAACGAGAAACATAATTCCTTCTTCCCTCAAGAAAGTTGAATACAATGACTCATGTCTTTGTTTAAGTGTCTTGGTAAATTTGTTCTTTTATAACGTGTAGTAGTTTAGCTTTGAACTTTTGATTTTTGGAAAAGGCAGAGGAGAAAAATGTTTTCATGGGAGAGGAGTGCACATTCCAGAGCTGTCGACTGTTACTCATTTATTGGGGGGTGGGGGGAGGAAACTACTTAGGTCTTAGGCTTTGATTGATGCGATTTGTTGTTGTCTGGTATTTTGTGATAAACCAAAGAGTTTACACTGTACAGTGAAATATTTCCATTTTCTCTCTCATTATTCCAGCTTTTGCTTGTTCAAAACTCTGAATAAGCTTAAAACTGACTGCCATTGAGGAGAGAAAACTTAGCTTTGTATGAATAGAAATAGTGATCTTTTGTAATACACAAAGTAGTCCAAAGAGAAAATAACTCAGTTTACTGTGAGTTATAGAGCTACACACAAGCATAATGTGGGAATGCAGACAATATTACTCATAAACATAAAACAAAACAAGATGTGAGCCCTTGATGGTGTCTTTGTAACCTGAGCAACAGTTTTAAACACTATTTTCCTTTGCTGTTTCATGTTTATTTAATGTATTAACATTTGATTACGTCAAAGGAATATTAAAATAGGAAAATAAAATAAACTTTATGTAGCTTATTTATTCAAGTAAAGTAAAAAATATTTCTCTGCTGTCCTGCATATTATGAAGAGTATTAACATACATGCTTTCTTCCTTTCTCTGTCTAGAAAGAGAAGAAAACACAGATTGTCAGAATCCTTCAAATCTGATACTCAGCACTGTTATGATCTCTTCATTACTGGATGTTGAGTCTGGATATCAGAACCAGTACAGAGAAGTACTCTTCTATTAAGCTGAGGTAATTTTCTTCCTAACCATTTCGTTGTTTAAAGCATTACAAAATACGCCCTCCCACCACCCTATTCCCTGCCAATAAAGCATTTCTGGGCAGAACATTATACTGTGCAATACAGCATCAGTTGATGTGAAAGACATGAGAACTGATGCTTTTGCTAACAGACAGGGAGTTTCAGGCTCTATTTATTAATACAAATTTAGCAAGAATGCATTATTTAAGATGACCACACTGAACTGGGTTTGGAAAGCAATTGTGAGTGTCAGCTCCTTTCCCTCCATAGAGGAAATAGTGACGTGATAGATGCAACATCCTGGATTCATGGCCTGTTAAAAGACTATTGTAGAACCATTATGGATATGTCAGAGACTGCATTCTTTGCTGCATTGGCATTAAGAGCTAAAGTCATTGAGGACAGAGAGCATAATTAATGAAAAAGTCTAATGCTGAAACAATGCAATTAACAAGTCTTTCAAAGTTTCATTTCCTAGGGAAAATTATTGCCATTGAAAAAAGATCTATCTTGTCAAAAATCTTAACAGGCAAAGGCTAGAAACTACATGAAAATACCAGCCCCAAGACAGAGATGAGGAGAGAACTTCTCAGTTCACAAAACCAGAAGATGTCAGGGCATTATTCTGAGAGAGGCAGGCTTTGCTGAGGACATCAGCTGCTTTTCAGACACACATTGAGAGAAGTTTCTACTTAGTGGGATGGGCAGGGTTAATACAGTTAATACAGTAGGTTATTTCATAATTATTCACTCAGCATGAAAACCTGCATTCATGAGAGCCTACCAGTCACCGGTTAATCACGTTGTGTTTTCCCTCAAGAACAGAACTGCACACAGAGCAGGCCTGATGTAGTCACAGTATGTTACAGGAATGCACAACTTCACAACTTAGGATGCAGACAGGAAGGCAGTCAGTTGCAGAACTGTATTCCAGAAAAAAGCAGGTAGCTCTGAGGCTGGCCGCTGGCCCATAAGAATGCAGAGATGCAGTTAACTTCAGAACTAAGGTACACAGAAGACATTTTCAGAAAGTTTTCTACCCTCACACAGCTTTCACGTATTCCCTCCTTTCCTCGGGTATCAGTAATCAATATACCGTCAGTTTTCTGTCTGTTGCACTAATAGAATTGCTCACCTTTCACAGTGTATTAACATGAATCTTAAAGAAGCTGCAGTTTTACTTTGTAGCTTCCTTCTCTCAATTAAGAGAAAGCTGCTAGAAATACACATCAATACAGCTGGATGAGGAAAAAAAAAAACGTAGTTAGTGTAAGATATTAATTGCTATAGGTAAGGTTTATAAGTGGGTTATCATATAATCACCATTGCAAACAAAAGGAAAAGAAAAAATAATGCAGAGATAGGTGCACAGGAAGATCAGCTTGAATATGTTCTTATTAGTATATCTAACAAAGCTGCCTCAGGCTCCACATTTGCTTTCAAAGAAATGGAATTCTGTTACAAGACAGTAACCAACGTGGCACATAATTCTTTGAGGTCATTTAAAGCCTGCCTGTTAAACAAACATTACTCCCCCCCCACACACACCCCCTCCTCCCAAGGATTCATAATATTTCCTGCATACTTACAGCAATTTTTCTCCTACCTATCATTTTTGTCCTAAACTATCATTTTGAACCATTAAGAAATTGTTTGCCTAAAACCAGAACTGTTTTCAATACCTTTCTGTTATTATTATTCCTTAAGTTACATTTCAGCTTCCAATCAAGGTTTGCTGCAGCAGTTTCTCTTTTGATGCAAGTCCCATGTACTGTACCTTGGATCTCAGCTAGAATGCACAGTATGTCATGTGAACAGTAAAAAAACAATATAGCTCAACTTTCCCAAAGTAGGTTGAATCAGAAGTTTTAAGGATAATCAAAACCATATTTTAACCAACAAGCAGAGCCAATAAGTCATTGAAGCTATATAAATATATTCATACCCACATTGCACTTCATTACAAAAAGAATCTCGCACCCAGGAACACAAAAGTTCTTACTGTGGAACACTGAATAATTGTGGAACAAATAAATGGAAGAATACTCTGATCCTTTGCATGAGAAGTGCATTGTAAAAGGGATCTCGGTAAAACCAGATGAATCTTCAGACTTTTATAAACTTTTTATAACTTTCTTAGCAGACATTAGAAAACTTGAAGGACTTTGTACAGAGCAGTATTATTGACAGAAGTATTTATTGCTTATATTATTTAAGTGCAATTTGTATATTATTTCATACACAAATACATGCAAGCATGCATGTGCATATATGTTTTAGCAAAGCCTGTTGCTAAATATTTTGGACCAACTTACAGTCTTTGGTAATGCCAATAGGTAGGTCCCAGTGAATTTGATATTTTATGTCAGCAAGTTATTCTACATGTGAGAATATGTCTGTGTAAGTGTAACAGAATATTTCTTATAGATGTTATTTATGTGCATGTGTCTTTATAGCACTTGTGTCTAGACCCAATCTGGATTTAGACTGCTGCCACTGACAGCAGAATATAAATCTTTGTATGCTTCCTCTCTTCAAGCTATTATTTTTTCCCTTTTTCTTTTTTTTTTTTTTAAATATTGTCTTTCTTTTCACTGCCAACTACAAAAGCCGATTTATCAATATAAGTGGAAGTTATCTGAACAGCAGCCAACATATAACAGAGTCAATAGCAATGATTCATGGCATTTTGTACAGTTTGTTGGTTTGTTTGTTGGGAGCTTTTTGTTGTTTGTTTGGTTTTTTAAAATTGCTTAGAGCCCGTATAGGCAAGAAACTATTTCCCATGCTGCGAGATGGAAATATTGCTCACCCCTTTGTAGAATATAAAGCTGGGAAATTAAATTGAAGTGATTTAGTCAAAACTAAACACTTTCCTCATCTCTGAAAGGTAACACTGTGCAGTTCAGTCAAATTGTGACTACCTACAAAAGGGAATAATTTGATCACCTAAGCCTGAAATGACACATTTTTAAGTTGCTCTAACCACAGTGTAGGCACAGCTAAACTGAATGATTTCACCATGCTGAGTTATTTCCCACGTTCCTTTGTTACTCTAGTAATGTCAAAAAATGCAGGAACTGGAAAGTCATATGATCTGTAGGAAGGAGAATATTGTGGTTTCTAAGAAAAATATTTATTACCAAGCAAGCTATTTTGATTTATTAAATGATAGCTTCCCATCATAGTGTTTTTTGAAATGCTTGAAACCACAATGGTTGTATAAAGCCAGGACCTTATTTGTTTAAAGGCATTCACTAGTGTTTTTCTTAATAGAAATATCAGTTCATGACAGTGCCAGGTTCATAGAAGCTCATCCAGGAATAAACTCTTCAAAAATTATTTTTTTTCCTAGAATGTCCATTAAGCCAGTGCAGGCACAGTGTCTCACTGCTAGTCTCCTAACACTAGATTTATAGGATGTTATAATTAACAACAGGTGATGGGCAGCACTACATGCACAGCAAGCAAAGTGAAAAGACTGGCAGCTCAAGAGCCACTTGTGAATCATCAAAGTTTTTCCCTGGATAAACTCAGTAGTAATCCTGGTAGGTTTTCTGGCAATTTTTTAAAATTTATTTTCTTTTTTTTTACAATTCCAGCTCCACCACCCCCTTACTCCTTTTTCATGTCAAAGATTAGGGACCATCTGTCTGTTTTCAGTTATGTAGCTTTTCCACTTTTATGTTTACCCATCTATAACATGAGACAAATTATGCTTCCCTACTCACAGAGGACTTCTTGTAGGATTACAGACAAGTCCACACCAAAATTTTAAAATGATGCAGATTTTTAAGAGACAGTTGTGTCTCCATTATTCTGGCTCTCTCAAACTCATGTTCTCTACAAACACCACAAAGGGAAATAAAAGGTTCAAAACATACAGCCTCCACATCAATTTTAAGAAACACAGTTCTTCAGCTTAGGACTGAAAAGGAAGGAGGAGGACACTGAAAAACATGAATCAGGAAAAAAAAAAAAAAAAAGAGTCCCAAATGAGTTTTCATTTGTGTAGTTAAACAAATACCTTTTTTTCCCCCTCCTCTTCTCTTGTGAGAACATAAGTGAGGCAAGGTATGTCAGGAAAGGCAATGCTTTTGTTTAACAAAGTGAAGAAGAACTTGTATCACAAATCTACCAATACATCTAACTTTTATGAATTATTTCCAACGTACTAACCTGATGGGATCATGATATTCATTAGTTAATTATGTTGCAACATACTTATTATTACAAAAGTACTTATTTTTTTTAAATTTAAAAAACTCTTTTGGATAATTGGCTACATGGCCTCATTGACAGTAGTAAATACTTTAAATGCATTAACTGGTAGGAAAATGTAAATAGGAATGTTAAAAAAAAAAATATATAGTATTTGTACTATAGAAAGAACTGGAGATTTTTTAATAGATACATTCCACACACTTGTCAATATAGTTCCTTGAGTTCCCCCACAAATAACTCTGATACATTAAATTAATTTCTACTAAAGCCCTTTTAGGTTGTTTCTTCTGTCCTTTTATCTTTTGTACCCAAAAATACACTTGAATCAGTAACTTTAAAAGTTCTTAGCATTACAATATTAGAGAGCAACGACTATTATCCTAGCTCTGTGTTACCAGGCTGCCAAAAGGAACACATGGTGCTAAAGTTTCAGTTCTTTACAATGTAGTGAGCTAACATTCTCCGAGAACTCTCTTCACATTGACTGTGGAAAAACATGTTCATTTTTTCCTGAGCTGATGGGATCACTATAGGCATGGACTGGATGTTAGTACCTGCGAGAACCTAGGCTGTGACCACACTATATCGGTTTGCATATACTAACACATATTTCCATAATGGAAAATGATCAGTTTTAATGCCTGTCTTTTGCTTGGGATTCTACAATTGGACAACTTATCTCAAATCTGAACATTAAGTTGTATGTTTACCACCTAAACCAGTACTAACTTTTTAGATAACATTGTGTTAATTTCATTGTGGACTGGAGTCTCAACTGATTTTATTAAACTGCTTTACTGTATAGCGATGACCTTAAAGCGAGATAGTTGCAATGGTGAATTTATCCTGCAGATAAATGTTGCAGAGTTCACACTTCATTAAAATTCACATAGCAGTGCTTATCTATAGCTGAGACACAAAGTTGCCCAGGGGAACACTTGTTACTGTGGGTAATTAATCAGAGGTGATGGGAAATTTTTCGTAGTGTTCTTGATAATCTCTAGGGCATCATTCAACTGTGAAATTTTGGCCTCACTGAAGTGGAAAGCAAGTTTCATAGTAACTAGAATAGGCCAAGACATTTCTCACAAAGCACTTAACGACCTGGTGTCATCTGGCAAAGTTTCTCTGTGCAGTCTTTTTTCAGAGCTGGTGAAATAGTTCGTTTCTGCTAAATATTTCATATGCATACATAACAAGCGCTTTGTTTTGGTCATCATAGGCACATTTTAAGGAAGGTTCTATACATTCTTTTGAGTAAATACATTTGTAAAAGGCTTGAATCTATACTCAAAGTCTTGCAGCTCAGTGAGCTCAAAATCACATCCTGAGTAGCAAATTTGTGGGTTTGCATGGGCAGGGAGAAAATTATGACTGTCAAAATGCTTGGAGATTCAGGCACAGACCTTGAAACAGCCTGAAGGCTTCCACTTTTTATTTTCATGGTGGCTAGGCATAGATTTTAAAATTTGTACATGTAGAGACTGAATGGAGGTGTGTTCTTATTGAAGTGCTTCAGGATAGTTAAACTTTTGCTGCACAAAAGTAGTAGGAATTTTAAAAAGATTTTTCCAATTTAAAAGATGACTCCTCCACAACCCAAAGAACTATTCAAACATCCAAGTGTAAAATAGAGCAAGGTTTCTTAAAAAAAGTTCAGTGATTTAGATAAATGTTAAACTGAGTTGAAGTCAACTCAGCAATTTTATTTCCTCTGTTCAGCTTTTTGAGGTGTGACTTTATTAATACTGCATCTAAAAGATGAATCAGCACTTATTTCACATTTTTATTACCTGTTGATTAGTTTTGCCATCCTTGTCCTTGAAACAATATTTTTCCCAGCTAGGTCTATTTAAAACAACATTATTTTAAGAGATATAAAATACAGAAGAGAATTGAATCATGAAAATTTATGATATATGGAACAGAAGTTTACAGGCTAAACTAAAATTTGACTGATTTTCATTTAAGTGTTGCTACAACATACAAAATATTTTCAAAACAGTAACTGCTGAACACAGAGATGGGCAGGTTTACCCAAGCTCACAAAGAGAGCCGCAAGCTTCCTATTCCTTTTTTCAATTGACCCCTGGCTCACAGTAAATTTGTCTTGATTAAGACCATACTATGTTATTGCTGAATGCTCTTGTTTTGAGTGCATCGTACTAGTTTCACTGTAGCAGAAGCTAACTGAATTATTATCTTCTGAAATTACTTAATAGCATCATGAATTCTAGCATGGACATTTCAACAGGTTTATTTCTCATTGTGATGACTAGCTCAAGTTCTTCATAATACATTCACAAAGGGATTAGCAATTTTATGAATTTAGCAAAAGTAAGTGGGTTTCAGCATTAATTACAGCCTTGCAAGTCAATCATAAACAACTCATTGCAGTATCTTGGATCTGAAAGAGAACCCTTCTTTACAGGTGGATATTTAGATGGATGTGGTTTCTTAACACTGTTTCTTCTAAATGGAAGTTAATGTTGGTATTTTGCTTTTAGATTGAGCTATCTTACTTACTAATTTGTAAAATAACACATATCTGGAGTCAAGTTACCATGTCTGCCGAGAAGGTCTACATTTCAATGCAGGACTTGGATGCAGGATTTGTACCCATGTTATTCAGGCACATAACTCCCACTGAATACTTCCACTGAACAGGAGTGAAGACGCCCACTGCTTGTGTAAGTCCGAGTGCAAGTTTTGTGTGTCTCTATTCCTGTTTGTGAAATCAGGAATTTGTGATACACGCCTTAACACAGGAGTTAAGGTGATAAACTGATTACTGTTTGAGAATTTATGACAGGCTAAAGACTGCTTAGCACCACTCACTGAACTCAAGGATAGAGCCATATGAATTCTGTTTTAAAGGACTTACAATCGTGCTACTTAACTGTAAGATGTTCACATTGCTCACCTGATCTGTTTGTATGTCCTGTGATACTGATTCAAAGCAGGTATGGGTACCTCAGTCAGTGGAGTGACTGTAGTTAAAGTGAATCTTTTACATAATACATCTCACACTGGGGACAGAATGAAGTATCTGCTGATATTTCATCTTTGATTTGTCAAACAATCTTTTATTTATGCAAGTGTACATATGTGTATGTACATCTGCTCATATATAAAAGAAAAAGGGTTTTTTTGAGAGAAAGGTGCAATAAAACATTTCAAGTAAAATCAAGAGTCTTATAGAAACCACATAAACTATGCTATATTTGAGCTACAGGAATAAGGGATAGGAAAGATTAAGGCTCTTTGCACAAGTAAATTATCTTAAACCTTGTAGGTGAAAAGCACAACACAAAACTCATAAAATCTACAATTCAGCAAAAACATCCTCTACGTTTCTGTTCCCTTATTAAATGAATGGATACTATCGAGTCTGACAAAAACACATAGCTGGTGCATGCTTGCCTTTAGCAAAACTGCTCACACTAACTCACATCCATAGATGTGAGACTCTTGATGTCATTATAGCAGTAAAAATCTGTGATAGCGAGGCAATGAAGGAATTCAGAACATCAAGGCTTTTCAAAGATTATTATCCAGACTTTACAGGTATACTGGCAGAGAATTACTAATACCAGACCACCAGAAATTTAAGTATGACTGCCCCCAAAACTCTGCAGACATACACTGTAGAAACCAGTTGTAATTATTCACATTTGCCTGAGCTTAGCTCTACACCTAGCATGTCACTGTTCTGGAAAGTAGAATAGGTTACAAGAAAGGTCAGAATTTGTTGAGCTTCAGGACTGATGGATTAAAAGTAATAATTATTAATATGATTTATTTTTAAATAAATTATTTCCTACTTACAATATTTTGGAAATTAGTAAGAAAAAAGCAGTTAGAGAGATCTGGATTACTCATAGACTTAGACAAGTTAAAGATGGAAAATAATTAGATGATCCAGCCCATTTTCCTGCCAATGCAGTATTGTTCCCTGAAGTACATTTTCAAGTGCTTAGTTTTTGAAGTCCCTTGAGAAGGGATACTCCAGTATTTTGTTTAGACACATCCTGGCATAATCTGTTAGGGAAGTTTTTCCTCCCTCTGTTCAGCCAAGTATTTCCTGTCTCTCCTTATTTCCTCTTGCACTCAAGAATTCTTCCTCCTCCTTGGTGCCAGGGCCTTTGAGGAATCCAGAGGAGACATTCTATCAACAGGAACGGATATTCCCAAAATAGGATATTCCACAGTATGGAAATCTGCAGCAGACAATTTTAGGAGAACATTTTAGTAGCCTCCTTTTGTTTGCCGTTTTTTGTGTGCCAGATGGGAAGAACACATCTGAAAGGTGCTTGGATAACCTTTGAACATTTTTTAATGCTAATTCTTCAGTATGAACTTCAGGGAGGTTATCTGTTAAAACCAAAGCTTGTCTGCCTCAGATCAGGTTAAAAGGACTGCTGGAAGAGCGTCCCACAATGAACAATAAGTTCACCATATGCCATGTCACTAGTGATTTGTCCCTTTATGTAAGGGGACATAAGAAAGAGGCCTGAAGAAATAGTAGAAAAACACAGAGATGTTCTTGACCCAGTGGTGACTGAATACAAAACTAACCATCTGTGCTGTAGGAATGTGCTCAGAACAATATCACATATAGGTACAACGTTCACATGCAACAATTACAGTCATGCTACAGACCCAGTAGCCCGCACCAACTCATTCCAAGCAGCTCTGTTATTGACAGAGTGGTTGTGGGAAAAGACTTGTTACTATTCAGCAGGCTGTGTGCAAACTCAGCATCACGAAATCCTTATGTGTGTTTGTGAAGAGATTCCTCTGCAGTTCCCACAAAAGCCATGGTTCATAAGGAACCACAGGCCAAACATGGCCCGAGTGTTTTTAGACATCTAAAGAGTCAGGTCAAGACAGGAATTTAAGTGTAGTTTGCTAAGTGGAAGTGTTAACCTTGTCAGATTGAGTTATGCAGCCTTCTAACATAAGGAGTCCAAATCTGCTACCTTGATGAAAACATTGTACTATAGGTCATGATAAATGTCATTCTTGAACTAGAAGTTTAGCTTTGCCTTGAAGGAGCCTTGCCAGACCACATTGCAATATTTTCTTAGAAGAACAACAAATGTTAAATATCTTTTGTTCTTCAAACTTGAGCAGATGGACTTCTTAGTCGTTGGTCTTGCAAAACAGTTTGCAGCAGGGAAGGATTACGTTTCCATTACCTAATTCAAAAGACTGGCCAAATGTAAAACAAAAGTGATGAAAGAATTTGGTTGTAATTCTGTCTGTCTCTTTGAAAGAACAGAAATATTCTTGGATGTGTCCTTTGTTTTGACACATTTATACCAATTACAAATCGAAGGGCAAAGCTGGAGTATTATTTCCTCCAAACTTCCTCAGACCCAGTTTCTTCTAGTACTGTTTCTGACAGAATCCCTTTGACAGCAAAGGAACTTTTAAGGTAATTGTTCTTGAAGGTGTTTAAAGCATACAGAAGAGAAAAGGAAGTAGTTCTACAAATAATTTGTGTAAACCTGGAAAGTATCTAGAATTTGTAACTTACAAAAGGCAGTGTAATTTCCATAAATCTTTTTCTTCTCCTTTAGAAAAAAGTGCATCAAGAAGAGGTGCATCAGTACCTTATTTCAATTAAAATTCAGAGAGCTAAATCAATGTCTTCTTTTTCCTTTGTATTTTACTGTAACTGTCTTGGGTGCTGTTTACTTCAGCAGCATTGATTTCAGGAGTGAAAGCTTATAAGTGAGAGGAAAGACAAGCAAACGTGGAGTGAAAAACCATGCTAAAGATTAGATCTTTTTATCCTTTAAAGAACCTTAAGAACATTCAAAAAGGAGCAAAGCAGAACAAAAGTCCTGTGAAATGCAAGATGAACTTCAGAAAATTGGATGGTCATCAATTGACAGTCAATCTATATTTTTAAAGATATGCAAGCCTTAAAAAAAGGGCTTTTTTAATTGTAATGTGAGTAGAAAAATATATACTTGTTGCTTTTAAGAGAGGGAAAAATAATTCAGAATATTTGGTAGTGCTGAACATAGGAGCATTCACAAAATAGCAACAGAGTAATCCTTGGTCACACCAGTACGTAGTGCTTCCTGCTTTCAGCAAAGCACTCCCTAAGAAGGGGCAGTAAAGGCCCATTGGGCACATTCATGCTGCTTCACTTGTCAGTGGTTAGGCTTTCCATGAATTCTTCCCCACTAAACTGTGGGAAGACACTGAAAAACCTGTCCCATTTGCGTGGGGCAAGCTTGATCCATGCCACAGAGCGTTTCTGACAGCAAATGAGAAGATATCCAATGAGTTTTAATCTACACCCTGAGACAGGCAGTCAAGTAAAGAACAACCATGCACTTCCATTGAAGGCTGTGTTTATGGATAGGCTTGCAGCTTGTGCCAGCCTACTGCTAGAGCTTGAGGTAGCTTCAGGGTAAAGACACAGGGTGAGAGTGTCTTCAGGGTGAAGCACAATAATACTGCATTGTCTTTAAGATCTCTGCCAGCAATGCTTTGTCATAAGTTTAAAAGGAAAAATACTATTTATTGAATCAACAGTCACAGCAACTGGGAAAAATAATTAGGAAAAAAGAATACCCTCTTCCTTAGAGCAATGCATGTAAGTTACCTTCTGTAATATTTCTATCTATTCAGTCAAATGTATAGTCAATCAGAAAACTTACTACGAGAAGCACAATTCCCCTGAAAAGTCAGAGGGGCAACAAATTAGATTTGAAGGCTTTTTCTCCTCTATAAGCACCAAAACAGTTAGATATTTGTCTGAGCTTGTGCAAGGTGCATAATATTGGAAAGAAGAGGGTTTTTTTACTCACTTACACCCACTCCCATCCACAAAAAGCAAAAGCTTCTTTTTTCCTAGTTCTAGTCCATTCTGCTCACAGAAATCAAATAACTCATGTATCTGCTCATTTGGGAATTCATCGTCAGAAAAAAAGAAAAAACAAAAGCCAAAAAACCTGACACCACACAGCCCCAAACACACTATGATCAGAGTCTGGAGATGTGTAAAACAGAGATACTGTTACGCAATATAAAACTGCCTAAAGCTATCTGATTTGCACCCTAGCACATGCAAAATAGATGAAGCCTGTTGAATGAGCCAACTCATCACCTCCTAGAACACAGGAGGAACATTTCCTTGAGGTACATTTCTTATTTCCCTCTCATTATCCTTAAGATTGGAGAGGGATAATGCTTCCTCCTCTAGTTGGGACAGATAATTCCACAGCCTAAGCTACTACTTTGATAAAAACAGAGGAAAAAAGAGCTTCCCAAGTCAAAATTCCCATTAATAAGCACCATCAGATATCTTAACACATACTTTGCAGCAGCTTCCAAGCTCATTGATGGCATTGCTTGAAACAGTCCAGTGAAGAGGATGAAATTGAGTAAATATAACAAACTGTAGTTTGTTTTTAATATTTTCTTTTCCACATCTAAAGTAACTTCTTTATAATGCAATTATGTTGTTTCTGGAAAGACTCACTGCAGAGCCAGATTACAAGCTGGTTCATTCTCTTTCCAGTCAACAAAAGAATCTCTGTTCACCAGCCAGAACACTTTCAAGGCAAGTGCCTTCTAATTCAGTTGTGATCAGCTTCAGGAACTTCATGATTCTGTATTCACATGTGTGTAAACCACCTTCTTTAATAAGCCTTGGAGATTTTACATTGAACAGAGCAATTGAAAACCTCTGTGGCTTAGCAGTTGTTAGTATGTGTCTGCCAATAGAAGCCAGCTTGATATAAACCATTTCCACTTAAGCTTCAGTTGATATTCCAGGCCATTTATTTCTTAGCTGCTGCCTCATCCCAGCTCCTTTAGCTGATCTACATCACAGAAACCAAGTCACTAGAAGTGTAATTTGTGGCAAGCAGGAGAGGCTGAAAACCTCACTGTTGTATGTGCTGTCCATTGCAGCACCAGCTCAGCCCAGACTGCTTCCTCGGGTATTTTAGTAATGCTACTAAAACCACAGCTCTCCCAGCTCTATATACAGCTACACAAGCCACCATCAGTCTTTGGGTGTAAAGTGATTGATGATGGCACCTAACTGTGAAGAGCAGAGGGTAAGTTTTGATTGTGGAGGTCATAGCCATGTCCTCTAACAAAAAAATTCCAGTGAATTTTTAACTCCCACAAAAAACAAACATAGTATTACTTGCTAATAACACCTGGTCTCCCTTCTCTGAGAGATCTGACACTTAAGCTCTGCCAGCCACACAACAGTTGCTAAAATAAATATGCAGTACCACTGGTGAGTGCTGTTTCCACTTCTGCTCCACCCTTCATTCATGCTGTCAAGACAGAGTTTCTTCACAAGAGGAAAAGAAATCCTGTAGCTTTTTTAACAGAGAAGGAAGACCTCAATTTTGTATCTGCTTTCATTATTTTACCAAAGCTTAGTAAGCTAAGTAATATTAAGTAATATTGTCCAATGATTTTGGCATGAGCGATAGTATTTAGTTTAACACAATCAGTCTCTGCAGAATAAAGTAATTTCCCCAGATATCAGTGTGTTTAATTGCATTATGTTCTCTTTGTGTTGTCTGACGTGAACGTTGCACTTGAGTATTCATTAGGAGGACATATGTATCAGATACAGTACCTTCTCTTCTTTCAAGATATTTTGAGATGTGAATTCTCTAAAGAGCATAGAGAAATAAAAGCATAGAGACCTGAGCTCCAAACCTGTTCTCACCCAGCTAAGTTGTCAACTTTCTTTCCTTCCTTTTTAAACTATCTTGGATTTATCCTACGATTTCACATCAAAGTTTTATAGTTGTCATGTATTTTGGAGATAGGATCTATGGTTACTTAAAGCAGGTTCCCCACCTCCATGGTAAAGTCTGTTAAACATTTCAAATGCAGTGTTTCTCTTAAACTGTGTGTAAACTCATATTCAATAGTCCATGTTTGTTTTATTGGTTGGGTAGGGGAACTCAGATTCTGCTTTTCTTATGAACATCTAATGGAAAGATTCCAATACAGAAACACAGCTAAAGTGGCAATGAGAAGGCTTCATTATTTTGTAATTTATTTCCCCACAGTTAATTCCTTAGCTGATTAATCTGATTTCTGACTGATTTCACAGGTCACTGGACTTGCCAACACATTTTTGCTTTGAGTCACTTCCTTGCCCAAACTACAAAAATAAAAAAAAATAAAAAGGGAACAAGTTTGTCTTTCTGCCTCCACTGCTGCATACAAGACAGGGCAAGAAATAATTATAAGAGGCAACAAAAGAAGCATATGTACCTTTTGTGCATATACACACATGTACTATATTCCATGAAGGAAGTATTTCCTAGAATTTCATGCATTAAGTTATCTCAAAACCAATGATACTTGACTCTTCAGTCATGGCTCAATACTTCTTTATGGTATTTTAAATGTATAATAAGAAAGCAGCCTCTGTGCTAAAGGACTTTATATTCTAAGCTAGATCTTCTGCTACTCCATCAGATGCCAAGGTGATTCACAAACCTGTGAATGTTACATCCCACCCTTGAAAGTGAGGACAAGTCTTTTCTCATTTGAAACAAAATACTCTGTTACCAGATACTTGGGTAATTTCATATTATAAAGGTAGTCAAAAATAGGACGGCACAGCTCCCACTTTGACAAGTGCCCCCCAGGAGAAGGCAAATGTCATCTTCATAATGTGATACATACAGATTAGACAATGATTCTCACGCCATTTGTTGAGACACCATTTACCTTTTTCTATGGATGTTCACCTTTGAAAATGTTAGCATTTATTAATTTCTACCCAGACTTCATTTTGCTCTGCTCATGAAACAAACTGGTTTATTGGCATCTGTAAGATCTTAAATTTATTAAAGTATAAATCTATGGTGAGTTTAAATGCTAACTCAGTGGAGATGTTTACATGGGGTCTTTGCACGATGTTTATAAGATGAAGTTTGAAGTAAAACCCAGACATGTTCTGTTTTGTACCACAAAGATTGCAGTGCAGCTAGGAAAAATACTTCAGTGAGTCACATTTTGGAAAAGAAAAAGATAAATGGCTAAAAATGCAATAATAGTAAGATACCGGGTAATAAACACTGACTGAGCTAGCAGACTTGTTCAAAGTCCTGCTTGCAATCAGCTACCCAAATAAAAAAATAAAAGATAATCACATCTTGATGACATTACATCCATAACAAAGGCAGAATGAACAGAATTACTTTGTGTTGGTCCTGCATTCAGCTGAGGAAGGTTATAGAGGTTGAGACTCCAGAAAGCCAGAAGTTTGCCATTTCAGCCTTTAGTTGATCAATACCTCTTCACATTTACTTTATTTCAGATCTCAGAAAAGTGTTCCTTGCAAACATAATGGACACCTGCAAGTGTTTCAGTCTTGCAAGATAGATAGCATTATACCAACATCCCCTGGTGTGAAGCTGGAATTGAAAGGGTCTAATTTCCTACAGCATGCTGATGCTCATGTACTTATAGCAGCAGAAGTAGAGAGGATAAGCACCAACAATGCTACTGGTATCATTATACATCTACAGCGCTTTTATTTGCCCAGATGTAATCATTACACATTCATATACAAACACCAAAGGAAAAAGGAGAAAAGTTGCAATAAGTAATGAAATGCAATTCACTAAGCAGAACTGAGGCCTTTGATGGCTTCAAAATCTTTCCCTTGCAATTCTAACTTTTCACTTCATCCCTAGTTTTTGGCCAGGGTAAGAATGGTGTAGGAAGTCACAGTCCATGCCTCTGTAAAGCAGAGGAGTAGGCTAGGTCCTACAAGTAACTTACTGTCAGTGTTCAGCTCTGAATGTCTCGTTTCCCTAAATACTTTCACACAGGAAGAAGATTTTGAGTTAGGACTTCATCTTTTGTCACAAGAAACACTGCAGTCACTCAGCATTTACAACCTCTACCTCAAGGTAGGGGTTTCCTACCCCACAGCAGTTGAATCAGAAACAGGACCAAAATAATCCTTACCTGAATCAACCTTTTTAAAAAATTATTAGTAGAACAGCTGTTTGCTCCACCTATTGCATTTGCAAGCATATACTGTCACTTTTCAAAGTCACTGGGAATTTATTTTGAAGCAGAAG
>NW_010324061.1:24533-82263 GCF_000700745.2 Antrostomus carolinensis
ACTGTCTTTAGATATACAGTGTTAAAGTGATCATAGGGTTGCTTGTAGAAACGCTAAGTATTTCAGTTCAGTGGAAAGGTTTAAAAGAATAAGCAATACACATATGCTTTTGTAATTACATCAATATGTTTTCTTAAAGTTTTTTAAAAAGTGCTAAATCACTGTATAGTACATGCAAGCTAAACCAAGAGCTTACTTTAGAGAGAAAAGTGAAAAGGTATGTCCTTCAGGCTAGATAGCAAAAGTTTTGGGACCTCTGGAGAGCTGAAATACTTCTCTACATGTAGGTGTGATTCAAAGCAGTATACACACATTTCCAACAGCAAGAGCTGCAATTCCTCACCAACCTACCAAAAATGCTGAAGGAGGTTGATAGTTCATATACTACCTTGGCTGAGCCTGTGTGTTCACTGGTGCCAGATTCCATTCCTAGTGTTTTCAGCCTTCTACATGGATTGCAGGACTTTGTATCCAAGAAGTCCCTAATGCTGTTGTGGACAATGTTATTCTTGAGAAGTAGCACATGCAAGGCTTACATTTCTTCTTATTGTTTGGGGGTTTTTTTTATAGAAAGCAATGTTTATCTCAGAATGATGTTTCCTTGTCTATCCATCTACTCCTCCCCCTCTCCCCAATAACTTTTGAGCTTGCTGAGCAATTTGAATCTCATCTTCAGAGAAGTCTAGAGTCTAAAAGAAAATTATATCCTTGCACAAGTTCCTGAAAATCAGTGGGTGAGCAGTGGGTAGAAACACAACTTGGCATCCTCACAGAGAGAAAGGCAGACAAGATTCATCTGTTAGTCATTCAGTTTGGCCTCAGGAAAGTAAAGAATGCAAATCCAGAAGAAATCAAAATTCATTGGTTTTGCTGCTCACATAGCAACTTGGACAATCCAGTTGGGTGATACAGTAAAGAACTATTTGGGATCAAATCCTGCTCCCTTATTATTGACTGAGGTAGGAAGAGAACCTCAGTGGAAATACAATGGCACAATACAGTTAGGAGCTTGATCTTATTTTCTTCTTTGACACTACATCTACCAAACATGTTTGTTGGGGTTTTTTGGGTGTTTTTTAGTTTCTTTGTTTTTTAAAGTGTCACAGAACAGTTGCATGTTCCAGAATAATGGATTGTTCTTTAGGGAATATCTGCTTTATGAGGTGTCCTGGTTTTTGCTAGGATAGGGGTAAACTATCACATGAGGTTATCCCTCAAAGACCCAGTTTAGGCTAATGATAGCAATGGTAAACACATAACTCTGGGCTAGCAAGCATTCCATTCCAGGGTGATCTGTACAGCCAAAAAGATAGAGTTAACTACATCACTTTTAATTGCCCTAACTTTTCATGTAAAATCATGACAGAATTCTCTTGCTGGCTAACTCAGACTACAGCTTTTGGGGTGTCATCTAAAGGTAAATTCCATTACAAAACAGACATTTTTCTGTTTAGACTCTAGACTGAGCAAAGGAGAGGTGGGAAAGGGAATTGGAGATAGGCTGGTCTTGATGGAAAAAACTCCAGGAATAGGCTAGTTTGAAAAAGCAGACAGGGATAGAAGCTCATATTCCATTTTGAAAATACCTTTTGCAAACATCACTACCTCACAAACTGGATTAAGTTTTTAGCCATCTGCATGTTACATTGCTTTTGAGCGTGAAGGAAATTCACCAGCTTCAGTCTACTAATAAACCTAGTTTTGACTCAGGTTTCATCTTTCCTTTAGTAAAAGGATACAATTGGCTACAGCAACTTGTGTCCTTTGAGGAAAGGAGAAATGTTCAGAGCTGCTTAAGTGATCTGAATGCTTATTTCCAAAACTTTTTCTATAGGTCTATTACATTCTGTGTAAATACCATGACAAAATATGTATCCTGATCATACAAAATCCCAGATAGAAAAATAGCTGAAATAGGTGAAAAACATTTTTTGCCCTTCATATGTACTAGATTGTTACCCCCTACTGTTAACAAAGTGTTTGTAATCAAACTTTGTAATCAGATTTTATTTAAGTAGGGGTCAGTCTTCAGCATGTTCATTGCTAGTTCTTCCTGATATTTGGTGTTCAAAGTATGAGCTGTCTTTACAGCATACATGTATTTCAAAGGTATTTTCCTCTTGACTCGGTAAGGGAATGCTTAGCCTCTCATTTGAAGGGCCAGGAGCTGCCATTACTGGTTTAAAAGACTGCTTTCAGCTCAATTCAGCTGGAACTGGCTGTTACAAAGAACAACATCCACCAAACACATCCGTTGTTTAGAACTTGAGCAAAGAAACCTAAAGACAGTCAAATAATTCAGATTAATATTTCTGGATTCACCCCACGCCAGTATTTGACTATTCTGTCAACTAGTCTAAGTCAGATGGTGGGAGTTGGGCAGGTGGAACAACCCAATCTATTCAGAGAGACAGACTTACCAGAGTAGCTGAATGAAAAAATAGGTTGCTATGTTAAAAATACCACATGAACATGGCATATCCAACATACACAGCACACCGTTGCTGAAATAGTCCCATTCCAGTCTAGCTTCCCTTCCTATGCACTGTCTGCATCCAGTATCCTGCTTCAGTGGCACACATGCCCCACTGAATTGGTTAGAGGGAATGGTAATTAGTCAGATCCTCTTAATTATTTGTTCTTCTGCAGTGCACCTAATAGCAACTGGTCCTTCCACTGCTCACTCATTTTCAGCAATGAGATTCACAAAGTCCTTTGAATATTGTCTGCATCCTTATCATAACAAATCAGGGACATATGTTGCCTGGGTACAAGTTCAATGTTGACAAACACAGAATTTGTAGAAGTATAACAGCCTGATATTTTGCCTTTTTAAAAGCAGAATGAGTCCTTTCCACTGCTCATTTAGTTTTCCTCCTGCACATGCTTCAGTTTAGTAACACATTCTAATCTGCAAGATAACTTAAAACACTGAATTTTGAATGAACCAGAGGACAGAAAAATAGGCCAACCTTCATTCTCAGCTACACATATCCCACTGAAAGGAAAATAGATGCCACTATCACACCATTTTCCAGCAAGACGAATGCATACTAAATTTACTTGAAAGAACAGGTGAAGGAATCACTGCCCTGTTGACAAAGAAAGACTTGCCAGTAAAGTGCTGTACATGTAGTAGAAACCAGGAACTTTATAATGCAATCTCATATATGTACTGCTATTAAAATACCAGATTCTGTGATTATTTTTTTTAAATTGAGTTCCACTCATATATATTAGGGATTAAGCAAAAAGACTTAGTAACAGAATGCATTATAAATCCGTAAAACATTCTTTACAATGTTAAAAGTCCACAAATCTGGAAATAAAGAAATAATCACCAGAGAGTTTAGCCAGACTGCAGGAAAAAGGTGAAGTGTCTTCGGGCTGTCATAGGCAGCATTGCTTCTTACAGCAATACATATATTTTGTTTTAATACAATGGCAGAGTCCTTCCTGCCTTACCTTTGTGGCATAGAATCTAAACTACATCCACTGCAGGCATATTTCAGGCTTCATAATTTTTGAACATTTGTATTAAGTCCTTATGCTTTTACCAAAATATGAAAACCATCCAGTTTACCACTTTGCCTTTAGATAACACTCCCACTTAAAAAAGGAGCTTTGCTTAAGATGGTCAGGTGCAAACACCTTTCACAGTATTCACAAGTGCTTTCCCACCTGAAGTTATTTTCAAGAACATGATCTCAGTCCATACAGCAATATTAAGAGGATGAAAAACAGAAACAAGGAACTATGCTCTTTAAACTAACTCTTTAAAGGTAGAGACATCAATTATGAATGTTCTATTCCTCATCACAGTTTGTTTTTATTAAACCCAAATGAGAATAAGAAGGTGGAAGGTAGCATCAAATTAAGGCATTGCAAGAGTCTTTGGTGCAACAAGGCTCTCCATGTTTTGTAAATCGCCCTCTATAACCCACAAAACACGGGGAACACCAGGTACATTATTTTGCCCATAGATTGGCAAAAGAGACCCCCTGGAGTAGGAACAGAAACTTCTTTTCTTCCCAGCCCTGGGAAGAGACAGATGTAGCAAGTAAACACAAAAGGTTTAGCTCCCTGTATTCAATCTTCTACAGTCTCCCGCTGACATGGCACTTCTAATGTTTGTAAAGTTGATATGCCATCAGAATTTATAAAGCTGCTGTTAATTTTCCAAGCTATTGTTTTAACCTCTTCAAAAACTATTGTATTCAGGTTACATTTAGTTCATGTTTTTCAGGGTTACTTCAAGCCTTCCTGAAATGTGAGGACCATAAGCAGATTTACTAAATAAGATGTAGAATTCTAACATCATCCCCTGAGTCCAGGAGATGGGGAGCTAAGCAATACCTTTGTAAATTCTCTTTCTTCTCTTTATTGACAGATACGGGGGGGGGTGGAAAGTGTATGTATGTATGCACGCATGCATGGCATAGAGAAGAGGAAAGTTGGTGAATGAATTCAGAAATGGTTAAATGGTCTTCCTGCCTCTAAGTTGCAGTCCTCCCCCCGCCACCCTGCCCCACAAAAAAAAAAAAAAAAAAAGGCAGAACTTTTTAGAGGCCTAAAGATACAGAAAAAGCAGGGGGGTTTAACTATCAACACTTTAAAAGGCAAAAAATAATTTCAGATAACTTTGAAGACATTTTTAAACTAAAGCAAATACATTTGATTTTTCATTGCCTTTTATTCAGACACATCTAAGTCCCTAGTAAGTAAGAAAGTTCATCTCATAGGCATAGACATACAGTATATATCTCCAAGTATTAAAAGAAAATGTTTCCTCAGTTAGTGGGTTGGGTTTTTTTCCAAACTGCGGTAAGGCAGATAATGTTGTCAGCATAAATCTTTAAAACCATTTAAATATATATAGAGAGAGATATGCATGCACTCATTATTACTCCCCCCCTAGAAGAATTACACTTAAACAACAAATACAAACCCACTTCAAAAGCCTTAGTATTCCTTCTGGTTCAGAAACTCATTATTTCCATTCTTACTGTCTCCTTGAGAGTGACAGAAAAAAAAAAAAAGGTATAAAAAAATATAGCAGGAATCAAAAGCACTTACCACTTGGAAGAAGGAGGTGTAGCAAGCTGCAGCCAGCTCCAAAATGGCCCCTCTAGGGCTGTAGCTGCTTGGCTGTACCAATAATGAAGAGAAAGCCACAAAAAAGTATAGTGTGGGGAAAGAAAAAGTTCTTGTAACAGTCTCGCCAATTTTCAGATGTGGTATTTTTCATTAAGAGCTAGATGTCCTCAAGAGACTATATGATTTTTGCATTTAGAAACAGAAAAGAAACAAAAACAAACAAAAAGAACACAAATCTTTTAGATTAAAACATATTTACATAGAAATACAAGCACAAAGTATCAAACAATCCTACTCCATCAGGCTTCTGAACCACTTTAACAACAGGGAGATGGCAATCACCTACCATAGAAAATCAGCTGTGGGAAGTGTTAAGTGAGACCAGGTGTACCTCATTACAAAGGCTTAGGTTTGCACTGAAGGAGTTACCAAGTGTTTTCTATCACCACAATACTGTGAGTTTTTTCCTGCATCTTTGTTTTTCATGGGCTGTTTTTGTTATTACATTGAGTATGAAGAACAATTTTTTACTGTTTTCAAATGCTGTACAAGTTCCAAGTCACTAAGTACTTTTAAAGCTAGTTAATAGCTAAACAAGCTTCTGTAAACTCCTGGAAAGTAGCTGAAAATTATCTCTTAAGACAAAACTAAGTGAAGTTAGACCTAATTCCATGCAGGAGTCAGGGCACTTGCACATAAAGAAATGACTGGCAGGTCAGCTAGGAAATGAACTTCCAGTGCTTTGGCTAGTTTGTGGTATCTGTCCATACACAAACACTGTAGTAAACATAAGATACTTTCTCTCTCAGAAAAAAATAGGGAATAATTAACTTTTATTTTATTTTTTAAAGATACACATGTATAAATGTATTTGCCTGGGCACTGTGAATAGATGTCTCAGGTTATCTCACAAAAAGTTGTTCATTTGCCTGTCAGAGAATAAAATGAGGCTTAGCTGCAACATACACACTTTTGACTGAAACTGCAATCATGAAAAGCACTACTGAGCTGCTACCTAAGCATGGGATGACCTCAACTTCATAGATGTGTTACTGCTAAAACTTCTTCCTGTGATGGAGCCACTTGACAGGTAGAACATTAAAGGCAAACAAATTTATTAGGAGACTAGTGATGCTTGAAGTTTGAAGTTGAATGAAAATAAGAACCTGTGTTTCAAGAAAGGCTTTTCCAAGGTGCTGATTCCTACTTTGTGACTTTGAGAAGATGTTCTGTTTAGGTAGTATGAATAAGATGATTTTGTGGGAAAATATCAAAAAAAGAAATCAAAACCTCTCAAAGAAGAGAGACAAACTTTGAAATCTAAATTAAATAACATTTTGTAATGAACATTTTCCCATCCTTACACTCATATGCTAAGAATGTGCTGGAATCCTGGAAGTTAGTCACACTTATATGAGCTCTACATTTCTCACATAGAAAAATCCTGACCTCTCATGGCTTCAGACATGAAATCTGAAGTCAAGCCCTCCCTTCCACTTAGCATCATTTCTTCCATAATGACTCAAAAGCAAAGTTTGTTCCTTAATGTTATTCCATAAAACAGTTAATCCAGACCTGACCTTCTAAAACCTGACCCCTCTACATCCTACTTCTGGCACAGTTTGATTGGTGAAAAGCTGATCCCACGCACATATGGGTATTCATAATTTGCTTTGGGTTTCCATGGAATCACTGCAGACACTGATTTTTTTTTTTTTCATTAGCTAGTCAAGGGATAATAAGGTGAAAAAAAATCAAATTACTCTCATGCTGATCCCTGCACCAACCTCATTCCCACAACAGCTGTGATCCTAAGACAAGAACTCTTCCAAGTCAGCAGGCGTAGGGCAGTGGCACTGCCAATCACTCCTTCTGCCACCACAGATGAACTCATGCATGGAGTCATGTCCCTATGCATAAACTAATTCCTAACAGGTAATTAGCATCTACAGTTTCTTCTGAAGACAGCCAGAATTAAAAATACCTGCAAGACAAACTAGTCTTATCCACATGCAATGTGTCCATAAAGTGTTACCATTCTCATCATCATAATAGATCATTAATATATCCTTAACATTCACTTTACTTGTATACCTATGATAGAAACTCTAGCTCAGTGTTGTAACATCTAGTCCCTAACCCTAACACATAAATACCGAGTGCCTAAACTAAGGTGCTTAAATCCATACTTAGCCACAAAATGCTGAGCAACAATTCTTTCTCCAGGTCTCTAGAAAGTTTTGATGCTCAGTGCCTCTGAAAAGATGCCAGGCTTTAGGTGATGACATTTGGAAAATGTTGGCCAAAGCTCCTTGGTTAAGCTCTAGGTATCTTGTTAAAGGATTTTGTAAACATGAAGCAGAGAAGCAGTCATTGTGTAGGCTGATGTCCTGGTTTTTAGCTGGGACAGAGCTGAGTTTCTTTTTAGTAGCTAGAATAGTGCTGTTTTGCTTTCAGCCTGGGATTTGTTATGAGAAAAACACCGATAACATACAATAACATACCAGCGTTTGCATTTTTGTCACTGGAAGTGAAGGACTTTGTGTTTTGTTAGTCTACAAGTGCAAGTTCTTAGGGGACAAGGAATATTTACATTAATAAGCAGAGCTCCTTAACAATCTTTTTTTTTAGCTTGGTTTCAGATCTCAAATTGTAACTTATTTTTCACTTGAACAATAAGTGATAATTTATAAAAGTGATTTCCATTTTTGCTCTTGCAATCAGTCATTCACAGTTTGTGGGCACATATTTAGCTGCTTCAAATTCCACATATATCAGATGACTGGAATACACATTTAAAGGACAGAGGGATTTTGGATATTTGTCTTTCCAAGGGCCCAACTGGAGACAGCACAGCAAGGCCAACCTTCACCAAGTGCTGACCACACATTTCTGAGAACAAGATTGCCTTAAAGAGTCTCAAACTGATGATTAGACACTTTGCAAAACTTAGGCGTGTTGTCATCATTTGTATCAGGTATAATATTAGAGATAGTGTTAAAAAAACAGTGAGGAAGGTGAGACATAAATGTTCACTGCTTTTAAAAAACAGGTTGCAATCTTCTGTTTGTGACAGCATCATTGATTGCTCTGGAAGTTACAGCACTGTAAAGCCACTAATGAAATAAAGATTGAAATCTTAATCAGACAAAATCCTTTTTTTCCTGACTAGAGAAAGAGGAGTAGAAGAATCTATAACATATGAGCAAAATTATCTCTAAATTGAGTGTTTAAAAATGTTTCCATCAGGCATCAGCAGATGGGTCTTTAAATGAAAGCCAAGTATTAAAATGGCATCTATTTTAAGTTTTGCATTCCAAGAGAGAAAATATGAGCCAGATAAGTTAGTCTGTGTTGACATGTAAAGTACATCACTCCCATTAGAAGAGCTGATGTGGACCTAAATGACCCAAAAGATGCTCTGTGGCTCAACTGAATACCAGAGAACGGAAGTGTAAATGAATTTGAACATTGGTAATTTGATTGTAGTTATTGCACCTCTGAATCAGCCTGTATGTAAACTTCCACTAGACAGAAAACACCTGGAAAAGCTCTGCTAAGAGGGCTTTATTCTTTGACAGCTTTGGATGACAGCCTACATAAACAGAGAGGCAAGAAAGAGAGACATTGTCCTTTTTTTCACTACAGCATTGTTTTTATGATCACTTCCAAAAGCCCAAATTTACAATTAGAGAACCCTTTCTACAAGCACAGCATATAATTACATGCTTGGTGTTTTCAATACATGCTTGATATTTTCAGCACTCTTCACTCCAGCTCATGCTGGGCTTTTTTCAGTGTTTATACCTCATTCTCCCCTGAAAGCTCTAAAATTAAATTTTTTGCACACACAAAAACTTCACTCCTCAGCTATTAATCTCATGTATGATATCACTTCCTTTTGTTGTTTATAAGCAAGAAGAATGTTCAGAAATGTCCTGGATTTGTGTAATCCATGTAATTTTTTTTTAATTAATCTTTATTTAGACTAAATAATTAGAAAATCAACATGATGTCAAACTGAGACTGATTTCAATAGTAATGACAGTAACTGATTAACTTCAGTCTGCTTAACAATGCTGTTTACATTCTTCCTGCCTCTTCTTAAAGTTGATTATTTCAAAACTCAAGGGATTTCTCTTATGCACATCTGCAAATTCAATGTCAGTTCCAGATTCACATTTTGGTCATGAATCAAGCTGGCCTTAGTTCACCCAATGAGAGGCCAGGTTTTACCAGACAAACAAATGGAGGTGACTTAATACTTGTGGGGTTTAACTGACATATTTGCTTGCTTTCACCATCCTTTTTTCACTTCTAATGAATCAAACATATTACTACACACTGTTGACAAATTGAAGATGATGGGAGAGAGCAGATGAGGTAGGCATTAACAACTTTAAACCAAAGACACACGGCTTAACTCCCTAATATCTGACACCACCAGCTCTTCAAAGGGAGGCTTTCATCTTTTGGAAAGGACTGGGAAAGAGAACTAAAGTTTAAAGATTTTCTTTTAATTTAAACTAAACTCATGGGAAACTAGGCATAGTATAAATATTACAAATCATTGCACCTTCAAAATTACATGCCTTGGTAGCATACATATAATTACTTAATGATACAGGTTATCTATATGTATTCTCTTTATATAAACATTGGTAATAAAAGACTGATCAGCTTACAAACAAATAAGGAATTTACTCAAATTCTTGGAAAAGCTGAGACCTTTTTGCATATACACTAATCTGATACATATACACAGTTGTTTATCCACACTTTATATTAAACATAAAGTTTGATTCAGCTTTTTAGTAAAGAATTGAACAATACCAAAAAAAGATAATTTATTACTTAGTGTCTAGTTGTGACCTAAGCCAACTTACGAAATTAAATATGAATTGGCATACATGAATTGGACTTTTTCCACCGAGTGGAAATGAGATTGGGCTGCTAACATCTCTGCACAAAGAAACACTTACCTCTATACAGAGCTGAGCAACAAGTCACGAGACCTAAAGCTTGGCACTTGGCACTGCCAGTGACTTGCTGGGAACCTTCAGGCAAATGATTCTTTCCATTTTCCTTTGTTTTCCTAACTCTAAAATGGTAGTAACAAAATTTATTCGTACTTACCCTAGTAAGTCTTGTGGCTGTAAGCTAATGGTTCTTCAGCTCTAAACAGCATTAGTACCAAATTGTCTGTAATAGGCACTTCATTTTGTTGCAAATAGAGACATCACTTCATTTTCTCTAGCTGTGGTGCCTCAGCGTGCTCCCAAACGAAGCAATACCCACCTCCAACCGTTTTTAAACCCTGAGTGGAAGATAGCATTCTTACTTGGTAATGCTCCTTTCAGTGGGCTGTTTCCAGCTTTACATGTACTTGTTGTTATACTATCGGTTCACAGGCTTTTCCACCACGGAGTGGGAATGAGATTGGGCTGCTAATATCTCTGAGCAAAGACATACTTGTCTATACACAGAGCCGAGCAGTAACAACACATGAGATCTAAAGACTGATCTTGTGCCTCTTGCTCACACTGAGTTGTACTGATCACTCCCCAAGTTCTTTGATGAGAGGCACTGAGATGAATTAATAATCAAATAATTGCTCAGGCTGAGAGAAGCAACAGCATTCATGTGTAGGATACAGAAATGCAAAACGCTAAGCAGATCACTTAGGCCAAATAGGGATAATCGCCCCATGTCACTTCCTAATATTTTTTTGCAGAAATGGCTCTTTTTACCTTCAGGCATGAGGCTTCCAATATTTTCCTTGAGAGATTCCAAATTTTGTCTTCTTGCCCCATCACTCTATCCCTTTCTTTTCTCTTTCTCTTAGGCTAGCACAGATGTTTTTTGCAGCATTCTTCTCTACATTGCTTGTTAGCCAACTGTGTCCTTTAGCTTCTATGATAATCTTTTGGCTTCGTGTCTTTCTTGTTCATCTTTGACTGCCTGTGGATCTACCTTTACTTCCACTGCATAGGCCACAGAATCCTATATATGTTCTTACCTTTACTTCCTTTACAGAGACCATATAGCCTTTTTCCTTGGGGATCTGACACGTTGTTGCAACATAACAAGATGCTGGGGATAGATGGGGGATCTGACAAGTTTTTGTTGCAACATAACAAGATGCTGGAGGTAGATGGGAGAACAGACCATGTCAAATTACCCTACAGGACAGATACCCTGTATGCTGTGAAATAAACTGTGTGCATCCCTTTGAGTTTCCTGACCAAATGTCTTAAAGATGTGTTTTTGTAAAATTGCATTGTCAGTGGTACCAAGAGTGAATGCCACAGCATGACAGTTCAAAGAAATATCTCAGAATATTAGCAGAAGATGCTGAGAGCTCTAATCCCAAGAATTATCATAGCATGGAAAATCAATAGATTTTTTTCAATAGCTTCCTAAGAGATGGCTGAGATGAGATGGCTGGTTTGTCCCTTCAAAAAGTCCTGTTTACCAAAGATTACTTATTAGGCTGCAGTTCAGTGTGAGTTCCAATATCTGCCATAAAAATACAGTGTAAGCAGTGATGATAGCTTTCTGATGTAAAGACGGACTTACTTAAAATATTGTAGAATGCTTTCTCAGTCATGTAGAGCAGAGAATTTTCTGCTGATATAATTCTATGCAGTGAAAAAAGTCAGAGGGCTAGTTCAAACTGAATCACAAGTATTTCTGCTGAGAAAGCAACAGCTGCCTCAGAGCCATTGAACAATGAGGACTGCTTTGAAGAGCTAATGCAAATTGATTTGCTCTGCAACAGAGCAAACCTTCAGTTCTGATTTTTTTTAAACATTCTTTCAATAGTTTAGCTTGGGTTTTGCACAAGCTTTTCAGAATTAAGCACCCTACTAGACTGCTGCAAACAAAGGTTGCTTAATTCCTCAGTAAAGGGAGAGTTGTTATTTAAATAAAGTAGCTACTGTAGTAGATTTGCAGATATGTTAAGAGTATTACAGGATCTAGAAGCAGATTTAGGAAGAAAATACTATAAAGCAGGAAAAAAATTAAACAGTGTACTTATTGAAACTTAAAAGATATTAAGACACGTGATGTGATTGCATCAGGTAAAAGCCGGTGAAACTGTGTCATCTGTACATGCAGTGTAATGCATGTTGCAAAGTGACACTTGATTCTAGTTACACTTCCCTTCAAAACACAATCACCTTTTAAAATCTGACTGTCCACCACCACCAGTTACATTAGGGGAAGATAAAAGATGCCACAAGGTTCTTCTGTCCCTTTTTATGGACTGCAAAACACCATACTACGTGTTCCTAAGCACCAGTAAATTACCCACAACCTTTTATCTGAAACTGGACTGCAGTTTCAAGGAGGGGGAATCCTTGCTGCTGACCCTTCTGCACGAAGGGAGTTGCATGACTCTTCCACCTGAACCTTTTTAGGCTTGTATTCTCAAGGGAAGACAATTATATTTTGCTAGATTGTAAAGTTGCACTACATAAAAGCAACCAGACACTCCTCTGCAAGGGGTGTAAGTAGCAACAGCTCAATAGTGCTTTCTCGTTGGTTTTCTTGTCTGTGGTCCGTAGAGTGTTAGAGCGAATTGGCTGCAGGTTAATGGCTGACTGTGCATGGTTTGAAACAAGGTGTCAGGCTCTTGTCCAGGCCTTGCATAAAAGCCTCACATGTGTCTGTGTGTTGAGCTAGTGATATATACACTGGAAGCACACAACCAGTCTAATTTTTTTCAGCTTGTGAAAGTTCATCTGTCAGACCGGCCTCTTGAACAAGCACTCTGGGATTTCACTGGAAAAAATTACTTCAGCAGAAACATTCTCTCTGTATACTCAAAAACCTGCATGCAAATTTGCTCCCTTTAGAGAATAAACAGGGGTGTTTTAGCAGACTCAGCTGCAGAGGTTTTATTGGCAGGTTATTAAAAGCTTCAGATTTTTTAATATAATTCCAAGAAAAAAATATAGACACTTAGAGGAGACTGATAATACTAAAATAAAGAAGAAGAAAGAGACACTGGGCAAAGTACACAAGTGAAAACCAGATCTGATTCTCCTCAGAGCTTGCTTTGGATAAATTATTTCTGATCTCTATCAAAGCCCATGGATTTGCATAAATTTAAAAAGGAGTCAGGAAATTTATTTACTGCATAAAGTGAATGCACGGGTATTCTTTCTACTCCCCAGATTCTTGGGCAGTGTCCTGCCACTAGAATTGACAAACCATCTAAGCACTGAAAAGTGCTTTTCACCAACCACCAATGCTACTAAATGGTCTGGTTTATGACTTTTGTGTGGGATGATATCAAACTCTGGAATCAATCAATTCTTAACACAAGGTGTGATCTATATATTTTTTTCTACTAGGTATTTATTATGCTGGTTGTATTCATTTGGTATCTCAGCATCCCCATTATTTGACGTTATCTGCCTGTGTATAAAAGTTTCATAAACTACCCATAACCTTGTAGATACACATATAAATCATTAATCTTCGTAAGAGAAATTCTGGCATGTTTGAAGTCAATGGCAAAACTTCCCTCGACTTCAACAAGGATCAGTTTTCACCTCTCCCCCTGCAATGTGTCTAGCAGGTGCCATTGCCTTTCATGCCAACTATCAGCAGGTGTCTTTGCTAGTAGTTCCAAATAACAGCATTTGCCTTATTATCCAGCATATTAAAAATGTATTTTCTGCTGCCTCACACTGAGCTTTCAGTCCAAGGTGAAGGTTGTGACATCTGCCCAAATGAGATTGCGTGCTGCTGGAATGAATTCCCGGCTCCATTCCTGGCTCTAGCTCTCTGTTCCTTAGAGGCTTTGAAGTGAACAGAATCATAAATCGAAGATGATTTGTATTCTATATGGCCAAAGAGTTGCAATAAAGCCTTCAGATGGGTGGATCTTCCAAAGCATCCTGCCAATTAGAACTATCATTTACGTCACTGAGCTTCTCATTTGGTGAGCTGTCTAATACTGCATTGCATCCATAAGCTTTCTATGCTGGCCTGTTGCAAACATCTGAGCAAATCATCTGGGTATAAAAAATAATAATATTAACAAATATTTTGGACCTCTAGTGCAGCTTTCAACCCAAGAGCTTTAAATAACTACACACGTTAATTAAGCTCTTCCAGCTCCCACTATGAAGTAGGTAAATGTTAATATAATTGTTTTGCAGATGGAGAGACATTAGCACAGAGCTGTTAAAACACTTGCCTGCTGGCTGATATGACTTCTGTGGAAGGTCGCTCCTTTATCTAAGAGGACTGTTTTTCATGTTCTCTTGAGCTGCTGAAGATAAGCTGACTGCATATCTTTACATGATCTGCCGAATTTACCCCTATCTTTTTTTTTCAATCTCAAAATAGGATTTACCATATAGGTGATACGTGGATTCTTAACACCATCACATTTCACATCCTCTGCTAGAGACATTTACGTTCACTGAACTGGTGACCTCTGTAAGAATTCTTACATCTAATTAATGAAGATTTCATCTTTGGGAAAAAGCAATCCACAGGGATATCTGTCTATCTTTCTTCATATAAGTCCTCATTTTAGAAGTATGAAATATTCATTTTCTCTTGTCATTTTTAGGAGTCAAAGCGTATCTAATTTTCCCCATCCTTGGTCAGAGTCATCCCATTATACTCAGCAATTTTATGCTTCTTTCCCCAATAAAAATCCACCTGGAAATAGTGATATAAAAATAGGATGTTAATAGCTGTGGAATTGTGTGGCTAGTTTTGATCTCTAACACAGTTACATTTATCAGTCAGATTTGCAATTTGACCCATCTTCCTTCATCAGACCTCGTCCTATTCAAGTCCAATTTTAAATTAAAATAACCGTATCTTTTTTTATTACTGTTATCATAACCAAATATGGTATCTACTAAATCTGCCAGCTATCCTGCTAAGATTTGGAATATCATTTTAATGTTTGCCAGACCTAAAACTTATCCCAGTTAACCTTGTACTATTATTGCCTAAGAAATTAAAGGCATTAACCAGCTGCTGTGGAAGAGAAGTAATTTTGTATTTTCATTTGCTTTCATCAGTTTTTGAGGGAAGAAAGGGCTGGTATTTTTCCAGTTTCCAAAAGTGAAAGATTCTGTTTAACTCCATACTCCCATGAAGGTTTAGACTAGCACTTCAGAACATGGTATCAGAGGTCATTCCACATGAATTCAATAATAATAATATTTAAGTCCCTAGGAATTCCCCATCTCCCTAAGACTTGAACACCAGTGAAGTTATTTAAGTCTGTTAAATTCTTAGTAGTTTAAGCCATGGAAACAGTGGACAGATTTATTTTCTACCACATATAACATCAAAATTATCTACAGGTAATGGTAGATCCGTCTTGAGAAGTTACAACTGTATACATCACTTTGATTGTACTGTCATTCTGATGTCATCTGGAACAAAGGTGGAACTTACCTAGAAAGTGATCTTATAACTGACCAGATTATAAATCCAAGCGATAAAAGAAAGAGGGCTTAACTCCTGGTCTCCCATATGCAAACATATTTTATTTTAGTACTAATTGCAGTATGAACTCCAGGACAGAGAAGTTCTATTGCCATGTTCATATAGCTACAGTATGGAGAATAGTTTGGGTGTAGCCAGTCCATCCCACTCTATCAATAACCTTCTTGCCACGTCCAGAAATGGCTGACATTAGACTCAATTCTACATTTATGAAAATGTAAAATTAAATCAATGCACTAACATCATTATGATCTTGTTCTTAATTGATGTAAAGTGATACATCTGATTTATACTTGAGAAGATTATTTACAGTCTGCTGGCCAGAATGTTACTAATGTCTTACAATCCATCTTTATTCAGGATCTGTACTTTCTGCACACCTTCATAATTTCAGAAGTTTTAGGATTATGATTAGAAACAGTCTTATCACCAAAATATTTCTGTCCAACTCAGAAGAGGTATCTTTCCTTAGAATTAGCATTAGTACATCTTTTTATGCTTTATAGAATGGTCTCGGGAATTCATCAAAGCCTGGACTTCTGTGGCTTTTTATAGCTGAATTATTTCCAGAATCCCTGCTTAGTTATATTTCCACCCAAATGTTCTTTCTGTTTCTAAACTGCCTGTAGTACTTCAGCTTAGTCAAAGTACTTACTGTATTTTGCAGTGCTTGTGCTGTTTCTTATTGTACAAATTTGAGAAAATCTTTAAATGCTTCTTTTAAAGTCATTAGTTAATGTTCTCATTTTTACCAGCCCATTTCATTAATTATATATATTCAATTGCATTTTAAATGTTTATTTCATTACTCCTGCATGACATCTGGGCATCATTTCTAACTTGTCACACACCTCACCTTATAACTGCTGTCTCTTTAAAGCCTTTAATTTGCCTAGCAGTAGAGCTGGGAGTCTAATACAGTCACATGTGTAATTACCACATGTATAATCACATCAAGTGATGAAATTTTAGAATAGAAATTCCAAGCATGGTAGAAACACAGTATGTACTGTAATTTTTAATTAGCTAATGATATTCATAAGATAAAAATAATTCAGTGCTTGGAAAAGTGCAGGCTATGCTTCTCGGGGTTAGGGAGGCAAGGGGCAGGGGAACATGAGATCTGGCTGAGATTGCAGGGCATATCCCAAGTGAAACAGTTCAAGAGGTGCGATGTGTCATGATTTCTTCAAACACACAAGCAGTGTTTGTGCTGCTGGTTCTGGATAAGGCTTCACACTCCAGTAGAAGGGAAGGCTGACCCAATAAGGCACTACGCTGAGGCAGGGAATACTGCCTTCCTATGTCCCGCACCCCTTATGTACCTCCTGACCAACCTTGGGGAGAGGATTTAGCCTCATTCCAGCCACAAAATGGGAGCAGAACCTCTTCCCTATGTCACAAGGTACTGAGAAGATAAATACATGAATATTTAGGTACTACTGTAATGATGACCAAATAAGCCACTGGCATAAGCTTATCGGGTACTATATTAGCAGGGAGAGGAATTCTCCCGCTTGCCTGTAATGGGAAACTCCTAGGATCTTGCCTTAAAAGGAATGGACAACAAACAGCATGAATCCCTAAGGGGGATGAAGGGGAGGTCATGCTTCACAGTCCATAGAGGCATTTTACTTCCAAGGGTAGCATTTTGAACATATTCTCAGTACTTTTTCATCTATAAACCTGAAAGCATTTTACTTTATGATGAAATATGCAAATATAACATTTCTACTTTTTGATTAATAATAGTAGACTATGTTCCTTTTAATTTCCTCATCCCAGCCTGAGTAGAAAACACACATCCATTTGAGTGTGTTTAATTGCTTTGACTTTACTTAAGAGAAAAAGTATTATGAAAAACACCATGCATTTCTGTAACTGATATTTTGCTCTCTGCTAAGTATGGGGGCATTTCCACCAGTTTAATTTAAGCCCTTGATTCAGCAAAGAAACTAATCATGTATGTAACAATGTATAACACTTAATTACTCTCAAAAATCAGTGAGATACGTGTTTAATTACTTTATCAACTCAGTGCTCTAGAGACTTTAACAAGTTTTGAGACTTGTGAAGTTTTGCCTTTTCTTTATGATGTGAGATTCTATAACACTAACATAGAAACTGTTTGGCAATTTGATCTCTTTTAAGCTTTTCCCATTTACCAAATATCAAAGAAGTAGAGTGTCCAATATTCAGTTATCTGGGTATCAGCAACAGAGAATAGAATTTACTTTTGTTTGTTTGTTTCTGCCCATGCAGAGTATAGAGATGACACTCAAGGTTCTCTGCTCTGATATTTCATCATCATTATATTTATGGTGTTTAGAACAATTCCTTCAAATATATTATCCAGAAGTTAGCATAGTCCTTATGGCTATCACTTAGCTTTTTAAGGTAAATTACATAAAAGCATGTGGTGTTGTTCAGGGCGTTTAGCCAAACAAATAAACAAAGCAGTGAGAATTGGCTGGTGCCAATCAGGGTAAGGAACACTGCTGATATCTGTGGTAAATGGGGCACGTTGGTCATTGCACACTGTATTAGCAAGTTACGTGTTCTGACTTTATTAGATTATATCGAAAATATGCATTTCACTTCACTTTTCTTTCTAACATAAGAATAAGCTGATAAAAATTCCAGGATGGATAAAGAATTGGTTTGTTGAGATTGGCAGCAATAAGGAACTAGAAAGTTTACTTTTTTCTTTTTTTAAGAGGCACGCATAAATAACCTGACTAAAATTACACCATGACATTTATACCTACTGTTTCTTTTTACAGGTACCTCCCCCAGAATAGCTAGTCTTGGCTGACACTACCAAATCTTTGTATCTGTTAGTTAGAATCAGGAAAAATTTAAAGACAGAAATTCAGTAGTCTTAACAGAGCTTAGATTTCATCATAAATTTGAAATTCTGTCCAAGTTCATGGTGTAGAAACATACCAGAGAGAAACACGCAGTGATACATAATTCTGTCCTGAAGGCCTGGCAAAATTTCTGTCTGGCCCAGTAATTCCTCCCTATAATCTTCTTGGCACTTGGAGGCCTACTCTTTAATTGCAGTTCAGCGTGCTCCTACAAACCTTTTCTGGGAAGGTGGTTTTGTAGGAATTGCTTTGTCTGAAAAGCGTGAGAAGCTTATCACAGTTATAAGCCAGTATTAACAAGAAACACATCTTGTGGTAGTTCCAGTATCACTAAAGAAATGGCCTCTCTTTACCCAGTGTCTATATTTACTTCAATGTATGTCACACATTGCCTGGCAGAAAAAAACCTGAATCACTGAATTTTCATGGACTAAACAAAGTGCAACCATTATACCTATTTGCAAGCAAGTCACAATCACACCCCAATAGCATCCGATAGCCTAATCATAAAGAATCAAGTTACTGCCATTCGATGGATGACAGAAAATGTATTTTATACTTATAGAACAAGTCCAAACTATTGCATAAATTAAGAAGGAAAAAAAATTCTTCAGGCATGATGAGGCGAAATTAAAAATGGAGAAAAAGGAGAACTTGATTTCATTGGCTTTAGGGAACACCTTTACAGCTAGATATTCAAAGCATTGTGTTGGTTCCTAATTATTTAGCCATGTATTCTCTGAATAAAGTCCAAAGGAACTGTCTGGCTAAGACCACCCATTTAGTTCTTAAATTTTCATCCTTAATCTTTTGTGTTGATTTTCCATAAATTGTCTGTTCATTTTCCATGTTTAAACTCTCCTACACTGCATGAAAAAGTGGCATAAAACCATCCCCGCCCAGCACGGTAGACACTGTGAACAGCTACTTTTGTTGTCATATGAGGAAAAGACAGATTTCAATGGGGAGTGGGTAAGAACAGGGCCCCTGCTAGTAGCTGGAAGAAGAAGCAAGCAGCTTTAAGCAGAGCTAATACTTACCTACCTAACTTGAGAAATACAGCTCAACTCCAGGCCTATAGAATAATTGTACAGAGTTTACAACACCCCTACAGTTACACTGAAGTTCTCATTGTTGGGGAAATACGTGTCTCCACATGCATGCTCAAATCCTCCCCACTTAAGTATTTTGCTGAACTGGGGCCTGGCAGGCTGAAGTGTCTGTCAGGTCTGTATTGAAGCACATGTTGTGCAGCCAGGGAAGAACTCGCACAGTGCATTTTAACAGAGGTCCCTGCCTGCCTCCATCAGGTACCAAACAGAGCACATCCTTTCCCAAAGCTTGAGGGTGCTGACAAGCTCGTGTAAGATGCTGACCATCTTGCTGACTTCAGCTCTCTGTTGGATACTAGGTCAAAAAGAGGAAATGAAAAAAGAGAATACATATGTCTTAGGAAACAGAATACATAGTTTGCCCAGCAGTGACCCAAATTACAGATAATATTACCTGATCACATCAGATGGAGTCATTAATGTTCCTTCTTAAGTCTCATAGTAAGTGTGTCTTCCTTCTTAAGTCTAATATTGAGAATGTAACAAATGTGACTGATCCTATTTACTGTTCTCTAAATAGGAAGCAAGAGAATGCTTCATATCCAGACTAATTTAGCCACTTCATATCCAGACTAATTTAGAAATAGCAAAGTACCTGTAAAAGGCAATCAGAATGATTCTTTCAAAGACAGAATATACAAGGGGTTTTTTTGCAGCACAGAAATCTGATAAAGTGAACAGGAGTACTATCTGAATGATTCTGAATTTACTACACTGGAAAAAAGAAGAAAGGCAAGAGGATATCATGACATCCCTCCCTTCCTTCTCTTTTTATTATCAGTCACTAGTAGAAACTTGTCACACCATTTCTGAGGCAACTGTGACAAACTGCTGTTTTTTTTGGTGAAGGAATATAAAAAAGCTTTTACCTCAGTGTTGCTCAAAGTGTTCGTTATGATTCAAGCATCTCAAAATATTAAGAATAAGAGCAACATTGTGTGCTGCCAGCATTTGCAGTATAGAACTTTTTGTGTTTTTCTCACACTTTATTTGAAAAAAGAACATTTTGCACCTCAGTAGACAGTTGTGGTTTTGGATCATAAAGAACTAAGGGTTTTGATCTGTTCTGATTCCTACCCCTTGTGTCTCATTTTTCTTGTGGCTTAGAACAAAATATTAATGTGACTCATCTGTCATAAGTAATTTTCATATCCTCTACCCTCTATTTTGGTGTGTGACTAGAGGAAAGCTGTAGTTATTTCAAGGAATTTGTGTATTTGGTATAAGAGAGGATGGGAATCATAGGTACTTTAAGCAAAAAAAAGAACAATGTCAGGAGAAAAGAGCGATTTATAAATGAAACCAACTTGTATATTTTGTAATTAAATGTAACAAATACTTTAAAACATGCTATTTCAATTTACTATTTCTTAGCTTTAAATATCACAGCTGTCATCTCTGGAACAGTGGAAAAGGAAGTAATAAATGGGGGGAAAAAAATGTAGAGTTTATGGACTGGCTTGTCCAAAATGAGTCCCAAATTTGATACTGAAACATTTACAAGGACACTAATTATGCTTGGAAAACTGGTATCTGAAATTGCAAATGTCAGTTCCAGGATGTCAATATTTTCTGGTACAGTTTAGGAATTCCTGTGTAGCACGCTACTTTTAAAAGATGTAATTACGTGTACACATTCCTGTGACATTTCTCCAGACCAGTCTTCTATTCCACAGTAGTTCTCTCTTACAAAAATGTAAAAAATTCACTAGAAAATAGCACAGACAATAAGTACAGCAGCGATTTCACTACAGAGGCATTTGAAACAATTGACCGGATCCCTCTTTTCTCCCTCAATCACCAGATTGAAATATTTTACTAAGTAGATCCAGTTCAAGGCAAACCTCATTCCACAGAAGTCATTTGCATTTGAGCTGAATATTGAATCAGCAGGACTTAAGTATATGCTTAAAATAGAAGTTTTATTTATGGGACTACTTAAATTAACTAGGACTCATGCTGTTTCTGTGTTAAGAGAGAAAATACAGCGATTTTCTGCCTTTCAGCTTTTGCCTTTCTGCACTTGAATTGCAGACACATGTTGTTTTCCCCACCCAGTTAATACCTGCAGGCAGCAGAGCGGGAGGGAGAGGAGAGTGTACTGAATTGCAGACACAACATGTTGTTTTCCCTACCCAGTTAATACCTGTAGGCAGCAGAGCGGGAGGGAGAGGAGAGTGTATGCCACCTTACTATATCTGAAGATTTAGCACACAGACAATAAATTCTCCTCTCTCCTTTCAGCTACAGCTTTGAACTAAATAATTCTTAAAAGCAGAGCAATGAAATGAAACCCTACCAATCAGGAAATCTAATGCTTAAGTTTCCTCTTATGGAATAGTTTCTCTCATTCTCCTCTCTCTTTCATATTCCCTCCCTTCCTTGCTTCTCAGGAAGCCTTCTTGGGACTTATTTTCTCCATAACAAAGACTGCCTTGTGTTGCTTCATGTTCCCCAACATTATAGCTTTAGACTTAGAACTTCTCCAAATAGTCCTAATACATGTATGAGGCTCTCCATGTGATTGAATAACCTAGGGGAGACAGGGATTGTATCAGTAGGAAATCTTTCCTGAGATTATTTTTTCAGGTTAAAAATATATACATATTGCACCATTATAGGTTTTCCGTTCTGAAAGTAGTTAAGTGGAATAATGCACATGAAGTGATAAGTCTCAGGACATGAAGAGATTGATATTAGATGAGTGTTAAAGAGAACAACATCTCAAGGTGGCCAGGAGTTCCTCTCAGAAAAAGCAGTGGGAGCCTGTTGAGTGATTTACTGGAGCCAGACTTTGGCTTTTTATTGGTTACACTGGGTAGCAAAGCCAAACACTCAGCACTGGCCAAGGGTGTCCTTGGAGCAGGCAAGGCAGGCAGGGATAGAGGAGTGTTGTGGGATGGGGAAAGGCATGTGAGAGGGAAAGGTGGGGACTGTGTCAGTGATGCTCTGGGAGCTTTTTAAGGACTGTGAGGACTGTACGTGGGGAGGCTGTGAGGGGACAGGGCACTTTTTCTGCTCCTACAGTTGTCTCTTCTCCTTGGGACCACTTCTTTTCCTTCCTTTCCCTCCTCCCTAGGGACAGGACTCTCGGAGACCTTCCCTTTACTTCCACTATGTCCACCATCACCATCTACATGTTTTTCTGTAGCTTCTTGATAGCAGGCGTTGTGCCTGGTTTGGAGGAACAAGAACTAGGATAGGACCAGGGCAGAAAGACAGAGAAATCCTGCTGCTGCTGGAGACAGAAAGGGCAGATGTGATTGTTGCTGCTGCTGTACTGGGGCTCTCTGGTACACACTGGCACTCCTTTACCCTCTCTCTAATCTCACAAAGGCAGTAACAGCAGCATGGATGGTACAAACAGGAGGCAGGAATGAGCTGTTTGGCTGAAATACCTAATCCCTCTCTCCTTAGGCACAGGCAAAGTAGCTTGCCATCCCCTGCAGTCTGGCAGCTCTCCATTTTGCTAACTATTCAGAGCTACTTCCGACTTTGTGACTTTCCTTCATCCACACAACAAGTTGAGCCAAAGCCCCAAACCTGAACACCTGCAAGCTGCAGAGAAGTTTGTATTCAGAGCTGAACTATGGAGCCCAGCTGTCTCTAAAAGTGATGAATGGGTGTAGATGTGTTCTGAATTATTGACTCATTGTTTGAAGGAGAAGGCCTGTTTGGCAGGACAAACAATAAAAAGCTACTCTTCATAAAACTAGGAAGGAAATGGCAATGAGGTTGTGCATAATGCGTTGGCAATTTCTGCTCTCCAGGCTTTATAGTCCTCTCAGGAAAGGTGCCAAATACACATTTCTTTGTGCAGCTCAGATGAATTGGATGAAACCAATTACAAATAATCCACAGTACTTGGGCATTATCTGCTATCGGTCCCCAGGTGGCAGTGCATCTGCTAAACTGCACCACAAACTAAACAAGGGTCTGCTTGGGAGAGACAGGGGGAGTCAAGAGAAAATCACTATGGGGTTACCTACCAAAGCAAGGACAGATCAGGGGCTGGTGCTGGATCTGGTATGAGAATTGAGCTGGCAATCGTTAGAGAAATTTTTTAAAATAAATTTGACACCAGAGGCCAGACAGCTTTGTCATCACTAATCTAACCCCTAATATAAACCAAAGGGCCTGGAAAGCAGCCAGTTACTTTCTGTGAGGGCTCTGGGCTTCATGAGGAAGGAACCCACCTGGCTGCCACGCAGCAGCTCTCAGCGCCCATCGTGGGCAGCTGGAGCCACGTGAAATGGAGAAACAGATTCCAGCCAGCAACCAGAAGCTCTAGGGCTGGTTGGCAACAATGTACTCTGGAGGTACCTGGGCTGATGTTTTGAGATCTCCTTTCTGGCAGAAAATGCTCCTCTGTCTACAAGATTCAAGCTTCTTTTATGAAAATGTACTGTTTTGACCAAAACTGAATTCATTCTTTTGTCAGATCTGAAAGAGAGAGACCTTACAGTAGCCCAGGTGTGGCATTCAGATGAAACAGGGGGTAATGGGAATGTTTCAGATGGGCTGGAATAAATCTGAGGTAAAACAGTCAAGCTACTTGCAGGTTTCCCTTGTGAAATCAGTACTCATTTTTGGCTGTACTCCCTGTCCAAACGCTTCCTCCCTCTAAGGTTCGCATAGTCTGGTGGCGGCCTGGGGCCCACTGGGTCCTGGGGCACACAACACTGCTGAAGCTCAAACGTGCAAGAGGTTCAGAGCCACTACTCTTGAGTTTTCATTTTGCCCTGGGTGATAAAATGCTTAAAGCAAATTGAGAGATACCTTCAGGTGTGTTTGGCTCTCTGGAGTTACTCTGATTGCTGAGAAACCAGCATCTTCTGAGAGTAAAATCACAGGCAAGGAAGATCTTAGGTCAAATATCTCAGTTTTCAACCTTCACATGCCAATCAGCATGTGAAGAGCATCACCCTGATTATCAAAGAGATGTTTTTCTAGTAGCCTGTGGGTTCACATGGGATGGACACTGAACAGTAAAGGGAGCATGTTGTCCCTAGCTCTGATCCAGCAAAGCACCCAAGTATGTGCTTACACTCCAGCTGTAGCACAGGTCTCCAGAATTCACCATCCAGGACTTCATCCCACTGAACTCTAAATATCTTGATGGCAGCTGAGCCCACCAAATCACAGAGACTCTTCCAGTCATGTCAGTGGGATTTGGATCAGGTGAAGCACATATGACTTGGTAGCTGGTGCATGACAGTAATTAGCCTATAAAATAGATAAGCATACTTTATATAGGACATTAACATTGCCTGTGGCTCCCCTTGTTAGCATCCTCACATTACAGGTGCAGTCAGGATTGGGACTTGGTATGGTAGTTCCAAGCACATTGTATCAATCTAAGCCTCTTGGGAACTGATGACTTTATGTTTTACACTGCGTGAAAGGGTTTGTATGTACATTTTCATGGGGCCAACACATGTGGAGAAAGATGAGATAAAGATTTTTCAGCTGTCCTTCAAACTGATAATTTTATACCTGGTGATCTGAAAAAGCTATGCAGTGTCTCTGCAGAAGGGTGGGAACAAAACTCAAGGCACTTTCCTTGAAATCCAAGCCCATATTTTGATTTACAGCATAATTATTACAGGATTGCCAATAAAAATACCAAATATTAGGATTTTTAGTCCATATTCAAACTGCTATATCAGTGTTCACAAACACTGAGTAACTAAAAACGCTACTTGAAGTGAATGAGTTGCCAGGTTTTCTTACTTCTGAACAGTAGATGTTGAATACAAAACCTGAACACAGAGCTAAAAGACTGTGTTAAGCCACTATGTTTGAAAAGCTTGGCTAATATTCCTTAAATTTGCTGCAAAAAAAAAGGATGGTGTGCTCATACATTTCTTATAAGCTTTCTTTTCCCCCTAGGGATCAGCTTAAAATCAACAAAATAACAACGGGCCTAACACAATCAGGAAATCTAGGTCTCTAAAAGTGAAAAGCAAACAACCTGTCCTTCTTCTGCCCTTTCCCGAAATCTAAATGTAAGTATATCCAGCTTTGAAATCATAAATGAGTTATACAGAATGCCAAAAACAAAGCACAAAGGCTTAAAACTGAAGTTGTCTTAAAGCTAACACCTACACAGGATTTGATAAGTTATTCAAGTGTTTGCTATACACCAAAGCTTTTGAATTTCAAGTAGAAAAATGTATGGTACATAAATTTTGGTGATCATCCCCAGCAGTAGTTTTTTCCCTAGATAATTAAAGAAAACTACCCTTTCACTCATTTTCCATGGTTTAATAAGAGGCAACGTGTAATTCTGGTATTTCATATTTGTTTAAAGAATCGTGTTTTATATGTATTTTTACAATCAGGAAACAGTAAGGACAGGTTTAATTAAAAAAGAAATGTCAAAAACCATTATATACTGGGAACAGAGTGAACCATGCTGTTGATGTGCTTTTGATATTTGAAATGCATATGTACACGTGTCTGCTTCCATATGTATGCACATGTGAAAACAAACAGCAGTAACATTCATTGGGAAATCCATGTTTAATTCAATGTTTAGTTTAGCTCAATAATGGGAAGAATATGTTAAACATCATTCTGAGCCTTAATGGAAAAGTTTCTGACAACTAGACATTAGCTCATAGTATCCACAGTCCTCTTCTGCCTATGACTATTGTTTGTTATCAAGTGTGACTTTTGGAAGAAAAAATGCATTATTGCTTAACAAGCTCCATTGCAGTAGTGTTCTGCACTCTGTTTTGGTTTCTAGATAGCTAATTAAAAGAATCCACATGTTAAGAATGAATCACGTAAATTCCTCAGCCTTTCTGAACATCGTTTAATGAGGATGAGCGCCACATTTGATCATGTTTCTCTCAGGCGCAGAAATCCTACACAATTTGTCTGAAATTAAACCAGTAGGGCCCCATAAACATGACTCTACAAACACGTGGCTCTAGAGCATCAGCCCTGGCAGAGACCCCACTCTGTGAACCCACTTGAACTTCTCCAGGCACTGGGGTGGACTGGCGCATGGCCAGGGAATTAGGATCTCTGGCAGTGTCCGCCGCCGGAGCTGTCCCTGGTAACCATCTCACCCGCATCAGCTCCTGTGACCCGCCCTATGTCGGGTGCTGTGAAAGTCTAACTAGAAAAAAAAATAAAAATAATTTAAAAAAAAGAAATTGTATAGCCCAAGGCTCCAGCCCACAAAATATTAATAGAGAATAAAACACTTCCCAGCTACTATTTACCTTCTCCCAGAGCATCCATAAGAAAGTTTTAGAGCTCAATCTCCCTAGCAATAAAACACCCATCCAAGAATGGCAGTGGACTTTGATAAATCAGCTGCAAAGTTTCTATAGCAGTTGATGAAAAGACTGTAGAACACTGCTTTTTCTGTTAGAAGTTTCTTCAAACTTTTCAATAAGATCTTCTGGTGTTATAATATAGATCACTTCTTAAAAAAAGTATCATGTGTTCAGTATTTCAGAATCCTTTACCTACAGCAGGTGAAATGGTAATATGAGCTATTACATATACTTATTAGACAGGAAAAAGCAACAGTTAAGCTAAGCATTATTAGCATCTGCTACTTTTCATAAGTGGCAAAATTGCTTTGAGAAAAACAAACACTGTCCTCAACAATTCACAGATATCAAGGAACAGAGAACTAAGGGAAAAAAAGCTTTAAAAAAAGGTTGAAAGTTCTGGAAGATGTTATTCTTTCTTTCTTTCTTTTTTTTTTTTTTTTTTTTTAATCTGTTCCAGTGAATAGAGAAGAATTTCAGCAAAACATTCAGAACTGGATAGAAATATCCCTCAAATTAAAAGGAAACAAAGCCCTTTATCTGTAGCAAGAATACAGAAAATTTTCAGACTTGAGCATCAACTGGCAGATAGACTTGAAAGGCATTTGGGTCCAATAGAAGTCCTGAGCTGCTACCAAAATCAACAGTCTAATTGTCTCAGCTGAAACTGGGGCTTAGCTTTTGGGTTTCCTGTAACTAAATCTTGCCACAAACAGCTCTGCTAAGTTTTTCCTCTAATAAAATAAAATATAGCAAAATTAAGATAAATACAGGAGACAATGGAGATGAGTATGTAGTTCCCAATATAAGGCAGGGAGCAGATGTTAGAGAAAACTCGTGACAATATCAAAATAGTACTTGTCAGTTCTAAATGGTTGATATGACAGTTTAAAAATAAACAATCAAACATCTGAAAGTAATTGCTAGACTGAGGGATTTAAGTTTATTTTATTTAAGCAATAAGGTATTTTAAAAATGTACTCAGAATGTCTAGCTTGCTTCAAATTGCTTTGGTTTTTCTACACAGTGTCATGGTAGCCACTACCCACCCAAATGTGGTATTTTAATAATATTTTTAAATTGAAAAATTACAATTGAAATGAAGAAAGCAAAACTATTCAGAAACTATTCAGAATGCACAGTTTAACTTCAGACCCTTTCTAATCTGATCAGGAAGCAGAATGAAAAAAAAATGTATTGTGCCAAATTCAGAGGCACTGAGTCAGGTGATAAAGTTATATAATTTTACGTGGGTTTACTGAGGTCGTGTCTCAAAATCAAAAGAAAACCTAAGCAACTTAAAGTAATGTTTCAGTTTATATAGTCTGATATTCTTTCTGTCTATCCTCTTTCCTGTTGAACTGCCTTTTATGCCTCTCAGTGTATGAACTTCTCGAACATAGTAATCTTCTCTGTCCTCAGTTTCCTCCTCATTTTCTCATGCTTTATGTCCCTCTATTCAATCCCTGCTTATCTGATAATAAGGATTACTTTACTGGTCTGCCTTTTCCCTGTCTGACTTGGGGAGCTGGAAGTACTGGATAATTTTTAGTGGAACTTAAACCTCAAATTACTCATGTGTGTATGGAAATGTTACCTTACATTTCCAGGACCATTGATTTTAACAGGAGTCAGTTGCTGGACTCCTTCAGTCACTCATGAAAACCTAGCTTCAGATTCCTCTCAGCAGCTCTGGATGGGAGGAAATTAAAGGGGAATTACAAAAGAAAAATCCTTTCCAAACATAGCAGTGTTATTCAATAGCTTAGAAATTTACTTCTCTTTTTCCTGTTGGTGAATGTGGTTTCTTTAACTAATCCAAGCATTATTGTGAATAAAGTCAATAGTTGCTTTTGTCTGTGTTTTGAAGAAGAGGGGCTTGTTTAGGACTTTAGTTGCGATAATTGACACATAAAGCTCTAGTACAGAGGTACATAGAAAAAGAACGAGAAGAAGTTTCCTCCATAAATCATTAGAATTGAGGGTATTCCACAGATACCTCCTGCCTGCTGTTATTAACCATGATGACAAGTTTACGATCCCAGGCTGTGCAAGAGACCTGAAGGACCTGCTGCTTGTTAAATTCACTGCTTCCCTAGTCCCCTGCTCTCCAGACAACCTCACACGTGCACACTTACTTCTGGTCTTTGGTGACAAGTTCACTGGTGGTACTTTGACTGGTGATACGCAGTGACTGCCGCTTTGCAAAGCGAGGAGAAGCAACTAACTCAAGGTTGCTCAAGCTGAAAAGAGATTTCAAGCCAGCAGGCAGCAGATTTTTATACTCGTAACAGGAAGTTCATGTAAGACTAGAGCAACGTGCCTGTCTGATTTGGGAAACAGTTGTACCAAACAGTAAGTCCTTTTATGAGTTTTGCATTAAGCATAAATCCCCCTGTTTATGTGCTGAAGCACGTAGTTTGTTAACAGATAGCTCATTAACAGCAAGATATAAACCATATAGCTGCACTCATCACTTTGCAAATGTTTTCACACATTTTCCACAGCTTGCATGGTCAGGGAAAAGTAGCACTAAGTGAACGGTCTTCTTTCAGAAGCCTCATTGACATAATTTATCAATATGTAATGATTCCTTGTGAACTCACTGAGTTTCTTTAGGAAACACTAATGTATTTTCTATGCAGGAGCCTCTCTGGAAATGTTGCCTTTTAAGACAGTTTTCTAGACCCTAAAGAGTTCAGACAGAGAACTCTAGTAATAGCTTTGTCTTGTAAAGTTTCGGGAATGTTACCACAGAATTAAATAAAATTTGAAATACAGTCAGAACAATTACCCAGCTAATAATGACAGTTCAGCTAAAATATTTGTTATATAATTCAGCCTTCTATTTAGTTTCAAAAGAGTTCAGTGTAGTTGTCGGGTTTATTTAAGTAACAGGTTAAGGATATCCTTTTTCAATGGCAAAAGCCATGCAAATACTGTCAAATATTACAGTTCATAGCAGTCTTGCATAGGAACTACTTCACAGAATCACAGAATGGTTGAGGTTGGAAGGCACCTCTGGAGGTTATCTTGTCCAAGCCCCCTATTCGAGCAGGGACACCTAGACTGGTTGCCCAGGACCATGTCCAAATGGCTTTTGAATTATCTCCAAGGATGGAGACTCCACAGCCTCCCTAGGCAACCTGTGCCAGTGCTCAGTCACCCTCACTTTTCTACTCACTCTCACAATTTCTGCTTCATACCTCTGAAATTTCCCCTGTTCACTGCAGCAGCCTAACTCATGATTTACAAGGGGTGGATGAATGTTGGAGCACGATGCTGAGCTCAGGAATATTTTAGTTGAGAAGCTGACACAGTAATTTACTGAATGCATTTTTTGACCATTTACTCTGTAGTCACCTGTGTATTCCTGGTGTAAATGGGAGATGGTGTAAATGGGGTCAGCTACACAGCAGCATTGCATTGGTGCCCAACGTGGGAATGTGAGTTATGCCAGATGATGGCAAAGCTAAAGCTTTCTGTAGAATACTTGCTTTGTGTGCAAACAGCATATTTCATGCTACTTTGATTGCATTATAGCTATTTTTAAGCAATCCATAACATGGAGACAGTATTTTGAACCTGCAAAAGATGTGGAATGTGCTCAGGTCCCCCCTCCTGTGCAGTGTTTGTGAAGCCGTCCCTCGATACAGGACAAACTGGAAAGACAAAGAAAAGGCAACAGCACGGAGCCTGTGTTGACAGTGTAAATAGAAATTTGAGTTTAGCAGACAAAGTTCACAGTTTGCAGTGAAAGGTCATAAGGATTTCAGGCATTTTTGGTATTTTGTCTCTGCTGTCTGCACAGTATCAAGCAAATAAAAAAACCCTGATAGACAGCTTCCAATTCTGTATACTTGGCATCGCTGCTCAGCCTGAAGGAACACGGGAAGCTCTGTGTTTGGCATTCTGCAATTATTTGAGGACACGCCATCCTAACAAAGCTTTAACACTTACTCAGCCCCAGCTTGGCTGGTATTTTTTCATGTGACATTTGATAAGCTAAAAGGCTTACCCAGCTTCAGTTAAGCCAAGTGACCTGCAGTTTTCTTGCTGAAAATGCATTATCGAGTTTAGCATTATAAGGAAGAGTTCTAAAATGTTAACTCTCAACAGGTTATAGTTCTCTTTTCCCAACCAATTTACAGTCACGTTAAAATATCAAATGCTTTTATGAGAAATCTACAGTCTGTAGTTGAACCAAAGGAGACTTGCAGGAGTCTGATTTTTTTATTATTATTTTTGTTATAATTTTTGCCTGCAGTGAGTCCATTCCCTCCTCTGGATATTATTATAACATCTCCTTTAGGAAACGTTTAGCTCTGGCCTGTGAAACACTGACAATGACATTTTTATTTCCTGGACTCAACTGCATTTAAACCAAGCAGAGACTGTTTTCCTGGAGGTTTATAACTTCAGAAATCCAAAGAAGAGTTTTATTACCTATGTACTGAAGAAGTGAGTACAGCCATTGCTTATTGTGAAATCACTACTTCCAATTTTCAGGTCTGTACTGCTGAAGCAACAAATGAGAAAAAAACCTTCTGTATTAATCTTGTGTTTGGGTGTGTCTCTCCTGGGCTTGGAATAATCAGAGGTATTTAGGGGTGTGAATGGGATTAAACAGTAAAAATAGGAAAGTAGGTGGGACAGGTATTGGCTAAATTTTTAGCAAAGTGTATTCTTTCAATCTTCCAAATGAGCTTTTTCTTTCTGTTCCTAGCTTTGCAATCCCTGTGTGTCTCAGCACGATCATACATTAGGAGTTTGTTGTGCACATTACAAGTGCCAAACACTCAAGCCACGTTGTGCCTATAGGTGCTGAGAGGTGCCTGGCAGGGTTTTCCCTGTAACTCCCACTGGCATACCTGACAATGTCATGAGGGATCTATTTCCAATCTTAGATGCTTGGATACTTTGCACACCTTGTCCTTCAAGCTCACGCAGAATACCCGTTCCAGCTGCTGTGCAACATATTCCTTCATACACTTCCTGAGACATATATTTTTGTATCTTGAAATGCAAAACATATTTTGTTGCTGTGTGCCTTCATTAAACTTTCTTTACTGTACCTGAAACACGATGTCCATTCTACCTGGCTTAAAAGTATAGTAGCTACCTGCACAAGTATTCAGTGGTTGTGAAGAGCTGAAGATAGAAGGTCTCTCCAGATAATACTCCTTTGACTTCCTTCTCCTTTTAATTTCCTCTCCCCCTTCACTTTTTACCTAGATAGGGCTGATTTTGCTCTGAGGTTTAGTAGTGCTCGAATGGAGCAGAACAGATACCTGAATGTACACGTTACCTCCTCCTACCATGGGCAGGTATGGAATACAAACACCATTTCACATGCAATTAAACCTAGCCAGGAATGAATATGACCCCTAAATGGGAGGTATAACTGCATAGGAATTGCAAACAGACTCAAAATTAATTCCCTTTCTTCCCTAAATATAGAAAGATTAAGATCAAAGGGCTGGTGCTCACCATTTTCTACCCACCAGCAGAAAAATCTGCAGGTTTTGATGTGCCCACAGCAAAGCACATTCCAACATGATACACTTCTAGGATAGCTAGAAAACAAAGTCCCTTGCCTTTTGACAAACAAGAGGTAGTAGCATTTGAAAAATTAAACACAGACTAAAAGACAGGAAGCCAGAAGGGACTAAAAGGAAAGATATTTGTTAATGCTCAGCTTATATCATACTTGCCCTGGCCAATACCAGGAATACAGTTTGCAACAAGCTGTCTGTAGGTGACTGACATAACTGGTGGAAAAGAGGACTCTCCTCATTCAGAGGTGAACACTGTGTCTTAACATAAAATTTTTACCTTTGCCAGAAAGAAATATCTTTATAATTTATTATGACATATTTGTGACTCGAAGGCAGCGTAACACAGCTGTGCCCCAGCCAGCACGGGCAGCAGCACCTCCATAAAGGACAAGTATGTGAACGTGGGTTTGTTATTTTGCCTTTTTTTTTTTTAGAAAATGCAATCGGAATGTTAGGCCTGTGTCTGTGCTTGAGTGGATGGCTCACGCCACCTACGGGGCAGCTTCAGCAGCAATGTGTCCACTCTCAAGGACTTCTCATGAAAACTCAATACAGTTTCCATACTGATCAAAAATCGTTCCAACAGACATTTGAATTGGCTGTAGTACCTATCGGTATTTAAATATATATACATCGATAAGAAACATTTGATCTTCAGATGCACTGCTACAACATTTGATATTTCATGTGCTTGATTTTATAAATATATTTGCTAACAATCCATTTTTTATCCTGGTAACAAATAAGGATACATAAACATCTAATTCTCTTTTGGTTACCACCAGAAATTATCTACAGTGACTTTATCTGGAATTAGAAAAATATACAAGATGGGTTTTAAATGTCAAGCCCATTTTGCCTATTGAAGACTGCAGTAGGGAGTCTAATAAAACTCCAAACGAAGCTTAGAAAGTTAACATTGCTCTTAAGAGCTGACTAGCCCCAAACTGCCTGATGCAGTGTTTGCATTAAGCCTAGACAAATACCAGTGTGTGGCTCTGGTGCTAAAGAGAAAAATGTCTTAGATTATAGAATCATATTGGTTGGAAAAGACCTTTAAGATCATCAAGTCCAGTCAAAAAACAGACACTGCCAAGTCCACCACTAAACCATGTCCTTAAGTACCTCATCGACACATCTTTTTAACACATCTAGAGATGGTGACTCAACCATTATAGCTGTGGAATTATAGCTGTAGAGTTATAGCTGTAGAAATAGTACATTTCCCTTAGGAATAACAATATTTCCTTTATATAACTGTGCAAGTGCCAGCCTTTCCACTGCTTTCAGGGGCTCATTTCAATCACTTAAAACCATTTCAGCTCTTTTTTTACTCAGTAGCACTACCTACTCATTAAGTCATAACAGGTGAGCTCCAAAAGCAGGGCACAGCCTGAGCAGGTAAGGGCCACTGATGGTGGTGGGACCCCTTCTCCCAGCCCCCTGGCAGCAAAGGGCAGCAGAGCTAATCCACAGGAACTGGGGCAGCAGGCCCCAGGCTGATTTGCTCTACCACCCTGGGAGAGGGCGGAGGTGGAGGAACCAGCAACTGAATGGGTGAAGACACAAGGACTGCAGCATCCCTTCCCCACCCAGCTGGGGCACTGGAAACAGCCTGTGGCAGGAGGCCAGTGCACACAGAAGACATGGCCTTCCCATGCATTTTAGCCAAATCAGGCCCTGTTTTGTTTTCTTTCTCCCTTCAGCAAACTGAGCTGCTTACAGCATAAGGACTTACGTGATTAAAACAAGTTAAAACAATTCCTTCAGACCTTATTATGCTCTTCTCTCTTTTTAATGGACTAATTTGCACCAGGCTAGTGTGATTTTTGGTCAGTGCTTCTTTACCCTCTTCACTTCCTTCTCCTCAAGACTTTTACAGTCTCACTGAATGCCATATTGGAAAGCTGGCAGTAAGGAAGGCTCCTCTGCTGTTTCTCAGGAGATGGACTAGCTACAAACAAGAAGCAGTTGTTTCTGCTCAGCTATGTTATCCCACTTTTACACAGGCGCAATGCCATCGATACAAAGGAAGATTCTTCTAAATTACAGTACTCAGAGATGAGTATCAGGGCCTAAAACTTTATTCCTCTCTCACAATGTGTAGAGTTGTTGTAAAGTTTCCTTCCAGTAAGACCCATTTCTTCTTATAGTTTTGTGCTGGTTTTGGCTGGGATACGGTTAATTTTCTTCACAGTAGCTGGTTTGGGTCTCTGTTTTGGATTTGTGCTGAAAACAGTATTGATAACAGTATTGATAACTGCTCATTATTGCTGAGCAGTGCTTACACAGAGTCGAGGACTTTTCTGCTTCTCACAATCCCACCAGTGAGGAGGCTGGGGGGGCACAAGAAGTTGGGAGGGGACACAGCTGGGACAGCTGTTCCCAGCTGACCAAAAGGATATTCCAGACCACAGGACATCATGCTCAGCATATAAAGCTGGGGGGGAAAGGAAGAAGTGGGGGGGATGTTCCCAAGGAACCGCTAGGCATGATGGAGCCCCGATTCCATAGAGATGGCTGAATACTTGCCTGCCCATGGGAAGCAGTGAATGAATTCCTTGCTTTGCTTGCACATGCAGCTTTTGCCTTATCTGTTAAACTGCCTTTATCTCAGCCCATCAGTTTTCTCACTTTTAGCCTTCCAATTCTCCCCTCATCCCATTGAGGGGGAAGGGAGCGAGCAAGCAGCTGTGTGGGACTTAGTTGCTCTCTGGGATTAAACCATGCTAAGTTTTCAGTTTTGTTTTAAGTGAAGCACACATTTTTCTAGTACTGAAGCATTTCTGGAAAAGACTCTGAAAAATGTTGCTCTGGTGGTTTTAAAACTGGGTGAATAGGTACCTTACAGAAGCAAGCTAATTTCAGGTGACTCCAGAAATACAAAACTGTGATCTAATCCAGGATAAACGATAATGTCAAGACAAAGAAATGTGTCCGTTTAATTGTGAAGTGCTGTTCCATCTTTTAATGGCACCATAGACTGCAAAGGCAAATGTTCTTGGAAGCTATTGTCATTAAAGGCATAGGGAGGATGCTTGTGTGGGGGTTAACATAAAGTTAATTAATTGCATTTACTCAGACCAAACAATGAATTCAGAAGAAGCAATAGCATGTAGAATTTACGTAATACAATGAGGATTTAAGGAAAACTGAGGATAGTACCTACGGTTTCATATTAACTGCAACTTCAATTCTAATTTGCATGGATGAAGTAGAATAACAGATGTGAATAACTGCTTTAGACACTAATATACATACAAAAGCAAGGGGAAAAAAAACGAAAGAGCAGGTAAATTATGGCACCTAGCATGAAAAAAAAAAAAAGCAGCTCTAGTCCTTGGGTCCCCAGAGACAACTCCATCTGATTTTGCTTAAGCAAACAATGTGGAGGGGGATGTCCTGTTTTGATTTCTTTTTTGGCCTCCACTTTATTGCTTATCTAGAGTGCTCATCTTCTTGACAAATATATTTTCAGGAAACTATTCTTTTGAGCCTCATAACCCTGAGGAGAACCTGAATAAATGTGTCTGCTCATCAAGACTGACTTGTGGTCTCTGTGTGACTTCATTTAAAGTTAAAGGTTCACAGAGACCTGTAAACAGTCAACTGCAGGGACTGGAGACTCTGAGAAACAACATAAAAGAGCTTACTGGCACCAAAAGTTCATTCTCTCCATTACACATTCATGAGCATGAGAAAGATAAAGAGAAGACTGATGACTTAGTATAGTTCTCATTAAAATGCTCAACATACTTCTTACAGCATCTCTCAGAGCTACGTAAGGAGTTTCAGACCCATTTTGCAAAAGAGGAACTGAAGGAGATAGGCAAAGTGTGGCAATACCTATACAGCAGTCCCAGAAGCATCTGCAGTGTTTTGCAGAGGTATCAAAGATTTAACTTTAAATTGGATAGCACGGGTACCACTAGCCAGTCAGGCTGCACCATCTTGATGTTCACCACAAGCTGGCTTACCAAGTTATTTCGATTCTTACACAGTAGATCGCACCTGGAGTCCTGAACTCCAGATGTGTCCTAAATAAGATGTGTGAGCTGAGGGACCTTAAGACACTACAAGGAAGCCACTGCCTGTTGCTTTGCTTCTCTTCATCACTCCTTTCCACCTCCAACACAAACTGTAATGTTCAAGGTGAAAGAAACTTGTGAGCAGGAGTTAGAACATGACTAAAAGTAGGAGCCGGGGATAGCAAGTGGTATATACATGTGCAGAGAGGGAGTAGAGGCTGGTGGATCATGCCTGCCGTTTCCATAGGAAAAACAAAAAGATGGTGCTGTAACTTGCCCAAGGTCATAGAGGTACTTACACACATGCTTAAAAAAAAAATCTCTAGTTCTTTTAAAATCTGAGCCTCCTGCTTGAATGATGGTATCTGAACATACCGGATCAGTACTCACAACCAGAATTCTGCCACCCCATACCATAGTCCTGTGATGCAAATAAGCAAGCAGGATTCAAATCCACCATAGGAGTTTTTCTCAAAGCCAGGGGTCAATCCATTATTTAACTCAGTGATACCAGACAGTTTATAATCTGCCTTTGGTCTTTTTCAGAGATACTAGCACGTGTAAGTCTGTCCTTAGGAATTCACTGGGAAAAAGTGTAAGCCAGATATTTCCTTAGTTCTCTAGGGACAACGTGTCCTCATAGGAGGCAGGAACAGTATTTCACAACTATCATTTTCTAACCCACTCCCCACCAGCACTGTAGGAAAGAAAGAATATCTTATGAGAACAGTAAACATTCAGCACGTGCCTGTTTCACCATTCTGATTCCGAGTGTCAGCCCCACATTCAGAGATATCAACTGTGGGTGTCTGTGTTATATCTGCAGTAAAAAATATTGGCTTTTCTGGATCTGGACACTGCCACCTCAGCTCATTTCTAATGCACGTGCTTTGGCAGCACACAGCTGAACAAGGCCATACATGTGCATTTTAAAACCTTCAAATCGTGTTTTCCTTGAGAATCAACTATATTGTAATTACAAGGAAAAAAGATGGCACCACTGCACTTCTTTACAAAACAATTCCATTTAGGATTATTACTTTTAGTCAGTGAGGCATCATCACCAAGAGTGAACAAGACTGAATGATGAGTAAGTTTAAAATGTCTTTGTAATTATTTTAACACATTTGGAATCCCTGGGTCCTCCCATGCTTTTTTTTGTACCAATTTTCTGTGGTTGGACAAAGATCAAACATAATAGTGTGTGTAGCCAGCACACAATATACGTGATCACTTTGGCTAAATTATAAGAAAGGCTAACATCTAACTTGTCCATGTCATGTTGTTTGGCAAAACTAATGATATAATTAAATGGGTTCAAATATAAAAACCATATGTATCTGCTTACATTTATACTCTTTTTTTCCATTTACAAAATAATGCTCTTGTTAGAGAATAAAATTCAATGAACTTCATATGTACTGGTGGAGTTCTACAACTCAATTACTTCTTCATCACAATGGAAAGAAAAACTCCAGCACACAAATAATCTAGAAGATTTATAGACCTGATTGCAGCACTGACACTTGGCCTATAGAGCTCCCTAGCAGGCCAAAGAGAAGTAGTCTTTTCCGCAGGTATGAAGAGGGTTGGCTGATAGCATCAGCTAAGCCATGGTGAAGGATATGAGCAGAACATTTACAGCCCTACTTTTAGTGAAAATAAAAATTCTTTGAAGTATGATATGTTGATTTCATGAGTGTTTAAAGCAAAATTCTGCAGGAAATGGGATCCACATGCATGTTTTCTAGGGAGTTCCTTGTAAAACAATAGTCAAGTCTGAGCATAACTATGTATTTTTAATAGACAGGTTTACTTTACAGGTTCTTCCCTCACTGTCCTACTGCCTGTAGGACTGTACATCAACAGAGACATCTAAAGTCTGCTTTCATTTAATTAAATGGGATCTTTGTCGCCAGTTAAAAAAAAAAAAAAAAAAAGAAGATATCAGATATATGAAATAATGTCTGTTCTCATAACATCCCCAGCCCAGTTTCCAGGAAGAATTTGGGATAGTTTTGAATAGATTAAAAGAATGATAAGAAAAACATTTCCTTCAAAAAAATTCAAGGAAAGCAACTCTCCCACTTATCTTCCAACTCTTCCATCTTTGGAAATTTTCCTTTTCGCTCAGAGGGGCTAGGCAAGTAAAGCTGTTCATCTGTGACATCCCATTAAATGTCATCATTAGCAAGATAAGATGCAGGAAAAGGGACTCAATAACAATCCGCTGTCCAATTCAAACCAGATACATTTAACGACTATGATCATTTCCACAGCAGAAGAACACCAATATCAATACATTGAGCACATGGAAAAGTTAGGACTCGGTGACCTTCGTTATTCTGTTCATAAATAGAGGTTACTTCCACTGCAGTCAAAATGCTACTAGAACCGAGGACAGAATCTGTGCCAACAGTGGATACCTGTTTACTTAGCTACACAATAATGGGCCAGGGTTTGGGTATTTTTAAGCTAATACAAACCAGAGCAATTCTGATTTTACTGCCTGAAAATGGGAATTTTATAGATCTAAATTGACACTTGCGCCTTGCCAAAATATTTTGCACTGGCACTTACTGTTGGAAAGACCAGTTTTTCCTACTGCCAAGAACTGAATAAACCCCGGCCAAATTCTTCAGTTCTTAATTGAGCAAAATTTTCATTGTAGTTTTACTTGATTAAGAAAAATAGGCCATAGTCTACTGCATGGATAACTGTCTGGGTATATATAGGTTGAGATCCATTTAAAAATATTTAACAACTACCAAATTTTATACAGTTTATAGTTCTCATTAAAAATTAATGGGGTTATCTATATATGTCAAATTGCCTGGCTGCACAAGTGACCCGTTCCCTGACTGTTGAATTTCGTAAGTTTCTAATGGTGCTAATCATCACATGGAAGTAATTAATGGAGTTACTTGAGAAAAATCTGTTCCAGGTCATGTAGGGTTTTCCCTTACCGTTGTGGAGGCCTGAATTACAGAAGTCTAGGAAATTATTTTTTTCTTTTTACTTTAAAAAAATATATATTTACCAGTGTAATTGATACACAGGAACTGATGGGGGACAAGGTTCTCAAAGTTGCAATCACTACTGCATACAGATTTCCATCATGTCTGTTCAGATTTCTGCATTTTATCTGTGTCACAGATCTTCCCAAGGAGAATTACTAGACCTTCACAGTCAGGAGGATTCATAAAATATTAAACTTCAGCAGTCATTTTCAGCCTGAGGCAGCTAAGGGAAAACTAGCCAGGAAAGTTCTTCAACAATATTGTGTTAATAATTTTGCATTTCCAAATGAAAAATAAGTAGCTTTGTCTTCTCTTCCATAATATTTATCACTACTTTATGAATACCACACGAGTCTTGTATGGTTGCCATACACCAATTACTGCAAGTGGATGAAAACACAAATCTCTCCCCTTCCTCTGGATGATTTGTCATGGCTTAGTTCTTTCAAAACAAGTTCATTTCAGGTGTAACATTTAATCAAGATTAGGACTTCATTCCAAATCAAAGACATAACGGCACGTAATCTTTATTACAATATTAAAAAAAAAAAAAAATCAATTGACCACTGTTAAAAGACTCTGCGTCATTTGGGGAATAAATATAAGAAAGGACAAAACAAGGTATAGCTACTACTCATAAAGAGAAGAGAGAGAAAATAAGAAGGGATTCAGGAAGAGGAGAGGCATGGGTAGAATTTAACAGCAGTTCTCAAAGGTGATTTATGAGATTCGGATACACATTAGGAGATAATCCAGTCTAGAGCCTAAAAAGGCAAAAGAAACAGAATTGCCAAAAAATGAAAGATACCAAGTTGGGTTTTGGTTTTTTTGGTTGGTTGGTTGGTTGGGTTTTTTTTAATTTCCTAGTGATTTTGATTACTGGTGCTGCCTTTTAGGTTGAAAAGAAGAAATAAGGAGAGTGATAATTTTTTTCTATAAATACTGTTTGAAACTAATCCATCCAAATCTGCATTCCAAAGCAATGGCATTGTCACCTGGCAGTAATTTGTACATTTTGCCCACTATGTCTTAAAAGAAGAGATGAAAACTCTCCATAAGTTTGCCTCACTTCCCCTCTCTGAAATGTTACTTTCAAATACCTGTAATGAAAACAGTATCTAACGAAAGAGCAAACATGGATGCCGTATATATAAAGTTGTAGATTTTTGTCCAGCACAGTCACTGATTTATTATTAAAGCTTAAATCAGTGAAGATGGCAGAAATTGGATTACCCCTCAATTCCAAGCAGAGAACTGCTAAATCTCTGGTACCTCAGTTAATTCCTTCACACATTCCCTTCCGTTCATAACCCAGCTTTCCTCCAGGCACTGCTTTCTTTGCCTGCCGTGAAGCTGCTGTGCTCAGGGGACACATGGAGCCAGCAGCATGAAACAGTTCTGCCACCACAAGCTGCTCATACAGATGCAGTAATGCCAGCAAAGCTGACTTGGTTTATTTATTTTAATTCTTATTGTTTTATTTGTGTGCATATATTTACATGTGTGTGTATGGGCAGGGCTTACTATCCCAGCGCGTTGCTTAGAATTGCTGGTATGGTTGCTTCTCAGCTAGAAGCTCTTTGCCATTTAGTATTCCTTTAGCAGTAAAGTTCCTACTCTAAACATTTGCATCTAGTACTGGCATTTACAAAGCTGCAAAAAAACATTAGTCCCTGGATGACTTTACTAGCACAACTTGTGAGTACAGTCCTTTAAGGAGCTCATTCCTGCAGGATGTAATCAGCCTTGTTATTTAATTTATTGAGAATTTTACAACAATTTTTAGGGAATACAGCTCGCATCTAAGAAAACCCACTCTCAAACACTGAGCCTGTGGGCTATAATTATGTACTCCAGATTATCTCTTTCTTTAGCATAGTTAAACAAGCCTTCCACAAAGCACATCATTAGAAGTATTTCTGTTATTAATAAATTATTTCCACTAACATCTGAAAATCTGAGCAGGTTTCTTGACCTAACACAAAATTAACTTAGAATTAATGTAGGTGCCCATCTCACAGTCAAACAAAACAAACAAAAGAAGATAATTTTAAGCATTGCTGATAGTCATTCTGCTGTTTGGAGAAACAAAACTCCTTTTTCCTTGCTGGAGAAATACCTTCCTAGTGGATTTATTTTATATTTTGTTAAGCCCTGGCCTGTAGCTGGCCATGAACCTTTGATTACGATATTCAGCAGTAAGAGTCTGGTAGACAAAGTTTGTGAGGAAGGACGTTATTTCATTTAAGTGCATTGATTTTCCTAACAGCAGATTTTGTGAAGTTAGTAATTGTTGTCTTAACTACACATGCCTTTACTACTCCTTCACATAGATACAAGAAGAATTTTTTTAAATACATATTTGCTAAAAAAAAATACAGATTTGGGAAAAAAAAAAACAAAAAAACCAAAACAACAAAAGGAGGACTGGGCAGGGAAAATGGAAGCCTTAGTTGATTGACAATAGAGGATATAGAACCTTTCAGATCCTAATCCATGAGAGGATGTTTGCATCTGTCCCCATAATGGAGTCCACATGCCTGAATTAGATGCCTGGACTCCATGCATGTGCATAAGGGGAGTTAAGTGCCTCAGAGGGGGATTCACAAAAGCCACTGTTTGGGGAGCTGCCTAAGCTGGCCAAATAGGAAAAGCTGAAGATTGCAGTTCATCCTAAATCCTAGCTTTCTCCTGGGTTTAAGTGCCTTCTGGTGAATGAAGTACACAGGCGCAAGTCTCTCCACTCTCAGCTCACAGCCCACAATCCTCTTTCAAAGGCAGGTGCCAAATTTTTCTTTCAAACTCTGAGCAGCCATCAGCAGCTCGAGCACTTCCTCAGGCTGTAGGAGAGGGGTCCAATTCCTTCCTTTAGCAAAGGGCAGTGAAGTGCACATTTCCTACCTCCTACAGGCATCAGCTCCCCGGAGGTGGGTGGGAGTGGCACAGGTCACAGCAGACCCCAGGAGGCCTGGGGAGGAGGAAAGCCATGAGAGACATTGTCTGAAAGACTGGGAGGCGACAGCAGGCAAAGGGAGCCACAGGTCCACGCCCTGCACGAAGGAAGCTTTGTGCATTGGGACCAAGCAGCCCTTGAGGATTTCTGTGGCCTGCCAGCTCAGGCAAACGCTGATCAGTCCCTGAGCAGGGACTTGGATGACTGAGTGCTTCAATTTCCCTCTCCACTCCTATTTCCTTGTGTGCTTCCAGCCCCTCCTCTGCCTTCTACTGCTGTGGGCAACAGAAGGGAGGCTGGTGTCCCCCTTTGATCCAGTTTAGCACCCGGGTAGCAACAGGTTTGTCAGCCCATCACCACTGGCATAGTCCTTCACCCTGGCTGCAGTGCTGGTGAAATGGAAGTGCCAGCTCTCCCTGCAGACATTGCATAACAGTTAGACAGGAGAGCTGAGCACTGACCAGCTTTAGAGCCTGCATATTTGCTAGTCTCACAGTTACCAGTGATCACAGGTCCAAATGGCTGCACTGAACATTTCATATTGTTTCTCTTAGAAGTGAGAGACTTAAGTGAGTATCTGATAGTATTTGCCCTTCGGTACTTGGCTTTGCTTTCCTTTGGCCTTGGTTGGGTTATTCCAAGGTGAACAGATACAGTAATTTCACGTCCTTTAAACCATAGCACATTGGATTGCATATAGGAAATTAATTCTGCCTCATGGCACCTTTGAAGTTTAAATGACTATATATTTCCATTGATCCAAGATAAGCGTGTTTGAGTGGTGTCTTTTTTATCTGTGTGTGTTTCAGAAGTATTCGTTTTCTCTACTGTGCTTTTGAGAGACGTGGCAAACATTTAGTAAAAGTATTCACTGAATCAAACCTACAGAGAGTATTTCATAACTCAGGTTGAAAGTTTTTTTGGCGGTGTCATGCTAGCCTTATTTTTGCACTGGGAGAGTGGGAAGAGAGTGGCATCTGCGTGAGCCTGTACATGTTACACTTGTTAACAAGTAACAATGATTTCAATCTTTGTGTCTCTGCCCATTGACTAGGCGAGTGGTTATGTGTGGAAGCAGACTCGAAAAAGAAGCATTTCTTACCAGCTGCACAAGAGGAAAAGACAGAAGGTCTTTGTGGGCAGATCTGTCTGGCATGGCACAGGGAGGTGTGTGGGTATGTGCGCAGGTCAGCCATGGTGGCAGTGCAGAGGAGTACACTAGAGATTTTGGTGGTGATTGCACCCAAGTGCCGGATTATGAAGAGATGTACATTGGTAGATCCACTGTCAACCATCTAGCAACTTCCAACTTCATGTCTGCCCATAGATATGACCCCGAGAACAAAGGGTCTTTCATAAAAATTAAAAGCCCAGTTTTGAAACCACTTTAACCAAATGAGTGTTTAGTTGTGGTTATTGTCATCTTACTCTTTATCAAGAAAAGCAGCATAAAAAAACCCCAACCCATTTAGGAAATATGATTATGAGATAGTATCTGCTTAATTTGTGTGAACGGAACAGTGTCAGGCCATGACTAAGATCAGCACATCCTAACAATATGACGGTATCTGCAATATTTTGCAATAAAATAGGAAATTAACTGTTGCTAAATAATTTTAAAATATCCTCATTGATTTCTATCTGGGTGGAGCAGTCTAGTGTGTTTAACCTTCTAAGGCAAGATAATTTCTTCCACTGTTTGAACAAAGGTAGGAAAAGTATGGAAAGGGCAGGAATCTTTTTAGTGGCAAATAACCTTCCAATAAAAATTCTATAAGATACAGTGGGATTTTTCAAGAAAAATATTTTTCAAACATTTGTTACTGTTTTCATATCTCCGTTGGCCTGAGACTTTGGGGTTCTAAGGAGCTGCAAATTAGAACACAGCAAATAAAAATAAGGGAGAGAGAAGCTGCTCTTTCTCTCAACGGGCTCATCAAAGCACAGTGAACGGAGACATTGTAAATGGTAACAATTCATCTCTGAAATAGATCTTCCAAAGCCTTTTGCTTTTATTTAAAGAAAAAAAAAAAAAGTCATGAAGCTGCATGAGGTCGAGAGCCAAGAAAACAGATTTTGTACGCCATCAAAGTGAGAAAAGGAACAGAAATGCTATGCCGTGCCAGTTTCAGAAAGAGGCAATCAAGCAAATTTTTTGGCAAGAAGGCAATGTGTAAGGCCACAGGATTGCAACAGGAGTCACAAAGAACAATAAATTTTTTCAAATTAAGATCAGGCCAAGTACTGCAGAGTCCCACACAGATTTCTGCTTTATAGGTCAAAAACTCCCAGGACTGTTAAAGTAAACACTGTCCGGGTTGCAAAGGCTAGAGTATGATCACTACAAAGGGGCACATGAAATAAAGCTTCTCTAGAAACAAAAGGCTTCAACCAAAGAACCACTGCACCCAGAATTAGACTCTTATTCTTAACGAGATTTCATGATCTTCATGCCTTGTTAGGGGTTAATGGCTCCCCATTAGATCGCTGTAAAGCACTTAAATTTAATCAGTACACATGCAGTGCTAGAAAGAAGAGGGAAGAGGAGGGGAAATACAGTTCTAAACCTCAGAGAAGTCTCTGCTTCATCACTGATAAGAAAGAGGCTAAAACTTACCCCTTTCCAAAGAGCCAGCCCTCCTGCCTGCCTCAGGCACCTGAGAGGTGCCAGGAGCCCTCATGCCTCAAAATGTCCCACTGCAGAGCACTGGCCAGACCTCGGTGGTAACAGAGACAGACACCTGCCTTTCCCAAAGCTGCAGCTGGGCTCAATCCACCCAGGACACAGTGCAGCCCTTTTATCCCCAAAATGACGATATTGTGACAGTGGCCGTGGTGGGGGAAGATGTCACATCAGTGACTGAAATAGCACTTGCTACAGCCTCAGGATCAAGAGAAGCACGAGAGCAGTTCTGGCTACCTTCCCCTCATCTCCTCAGGTTTAGCACCAAGCAAAGCTTAGCTAGTCTCAAAAGTCAAGCCTATGCAAATATTACATCTGCAGACACCTGTACTGCTTTGCATACTGTTTAATAAAAATACAGATTATCTTCCCTGCAACACCTGTAACAATCACTGTTATTACCAAGAGCACTTCTATAATTGGGACTTTCCTTCCTATTGCCACTGCTTGGGAAGCGTTTAAGAAAAATACATACTCGAGCAGCTGCTTGTGTCTTGTGGATGTTAATGAACTGGATTTTGCATACACATCTAAGCTTTCCTAAAGGTATTGAGATCTACTAATTCACACAATACACCCCCCCTAAGCAGCCTTGCAGTCACACAATGCTCCCCCTCCAAGCAGTCTTCCCAGATACATGAAAAAAAACCCCAAACCCTAAACCAGGCTGTATTAGAATAAAATTTATACAGCCCGAGTTGATCTTTTGCATCTCTTTAGGATGCAGGGCACTTTCACAAAGAATATTTTTTTTTCTGCTTTTTGTACAACACTTTAATTAATCAAATGAAGAACTAAGAGTTCTCTGAGCTATAAAACTGGTAGATACCCTTCAGAAAAAGAGACTCTGCCACTTGTGAGTATTTAGGTGAAGATCCGGGATACATTTGATTTTAATTGCCAGAAAAAGAGACAGTCGTCTTCTCTTACTTTTGTCTGCTCCCATACATCTGATACGATGGAGCATTTCACTGATTAACAAGCTTAACACTAAACTGTGCAGGTTCCTCACTCACCATTTAGAGCCAATTGCTAGCGTGTGGCTTGTTGACAAAGCTGGGGCTGGCTGAAGCAAGAGGTAGCAAAATGGAAACTGTTTACACTTTTACCAGCGGGTATAATTCATAGCAGCACTGCTAGAGGCACTGCTTTGGATCCAAACACTAAAATGCTGCGACACACTTTGCAAACCATTGTACCACAATAACACGCAAACAACTGTACCAGGAAAATCTGGGAGGCTTCTACTGCACGCAGCCAACACAACCTGTCTCAGGGCAGAGTAAGGCCAAGAGTGATGAGTGACAGCTGAGAAGGGAGGTTTCCAAAGAAAGCCTGTAGCTCCCTGTCCACACGTTTTTTTGCAACCAGTAACCACCATAGTTCATTATCAACACCTCGAGGTTCAGCCTACTGAGTCGAGCACTTCAGTCTGAAGCGCATCTCCGGTTGTTTGTCTTTGCATTTGTTTTGGGGTAGAGGACCAGCAGCAGATGTGAAGTGTTTTCTCCAAAACAATCCCCAAACTAGCAATGCCTCCAGGAGACAGTCAGTTGACTATAAAAGCACTTCCTGAAGACCTGCTTTGTTGCCAGTGTGCTGCACTCAGCAAACCCATTACATCTGATAAGGCAGATTCTTTGGACGATGTCAGTGCCTGTGCCCCACAGAGAGCTGCTTCTGCAGCACCACTGCTTCAAAGAAAGAGCCCTCAGTTGAGTTCCCATGTTGAACAAACAGTCTGTCCTCGGACACATCGGCTGCCAGTCCTGGGCTCTGTGCCAGGAGGGCGATTACGCGCCGATAAGCGGGGAAGCAGCTCTGCGCTTTGATCACTTTGTGTGTTCCACATTATCGGGTCCAGGTTTACATGCCTCACGCAGCCTACTGCTGAACAGGGTTGCTTAAGTGTCTCCATCAAAGCTGTCTGCCACCATGAGTCTAGGCAAACTGCCCAGGAGAGAGCATTAGGCAGAGGATTCAAGCACATGCCGTATGGCAGAGAACAGGAAAATGTAGTCAAAGGCAGGTATTTGCTAAATCCTACTTATAATTAATTCTAATCCCATAATTAAAGTCGCATGCTTTTCTGCAAACATTCCCCCATGTTGGTCCTTCCTCCCCACCCCACCGTCAGACACCGATTTGTGCAAACAAGTACGTGCCACCACGCAGAGAGCTACATCCCCAGGGACTTTGGTCACCTGGCCAGCAATGCCCAGCGTGCTGATCCTTGTCACAGCTCCCTCCGTCTGACCGCAAGTAGCTTTCAGGCATTTTCCAGCACACAGCTTCTGGGCCAGATCCTCATAGACATGCAAGAGACCTAGTTTCCCTGGAAATCAATTACTAGCACCAGGCATCTGAATCCTGTCGTAAATTGTGAGCTTCGTGTTTGTGTTGAGGCCCAGAGCCCTGTGCCTGGGAGTCAGGGGCTGTGGAGAAGCCAATCTAATCATGCCTAGATTTGCACAGAGAGATGGAGATGTCTACCCGGGCCCACAGAGGTCAGCTCACAGTAGACTGGGCATGGAGAAAAAACTAAAGGCAACATAATTATGCCTGCATGGTCTAATTTCTCCTCATCATGCTGCTTCCAGTCCCCAGATGTGTGTTTTCACATATACACACACATAAATACCTGCACAGAGAGAACTGTTTTCATATATATATGTAGATGCAGACACACAGCAAATATGTGCTGTTTGGAAGTAAGAAACAGGGGAAGTCCAAGGGTGCCATTTTCATACAGAGCTGGGTGGTGATCCAGATGGAGCACACACATTAATGTATTTTCAAAAAGACTGGAACAGAGGCAGTTGCTTTGTCTTTGAAAATGGATTTACAAATGGATAAACAGAGATCTCCCCAGGCACTGCAAGAAAAGATCATATAATTACCACTGAAGCCAAAGGCAGCTTATAGATGAGTATCAGTTTTTAGGATGAAGCCATTTATTTGGATGTTTTCACACTTCTCTAAGAAAGCAACTCTAGGCACCATTTTGATTTAAAAAAACAAAACAAAACAGAAATAGGCATCTGCCACATGTTGAATACTCCCCATTAGCAGCAGGTTTATGCATGTGTGCATTTTCAAATGTTTATTATGACAATCCTTGTTATGACTGTCTTAGATTTAGTAAATACCACATGATAATCAGACACAGTTGTTAGACCTTGAGCAAAATATGATTTAATTTATTTTTAACATACTGAATAACTATGTCTTGGTAATCTAAACTGAACACAGACACTCCACACTACTTTGTTTCCTTGGAGGGGACAGTGAAAAGGAAGGAGGGGAAAAAATAATAATAAACCTGATCTCTGTGGGAGAGTTTCACAAGAGGCAAGAAGGCAGGATTACATTTACCATAAATCCTACTTTCCTCCCTACTGAGGAGGCCCTTGTAGACCCTTTAGCAAGGTAAACGCTTTGCCTACTCAAGAAACAAGTATCACCTTCAATGAAGCTGTAGGCACCGTTAAACACAAAATGACGCAGGACCCCAGACCTGCTTGGGCTGAAGTCACGCACGGAGCAACAGTCTCCTGCCAAGAGCACAGCTGAGCCCTTGCACAGGGGCTGCGCTCTCCCTTGCCATCCTCCTGCTCTTACTGCTGAAAATAAGATTAAATCAGCATAGCTAGTCTTAATTTGCATTCTGAAACTGGTTAGCTTTCAAAGGAAATTTGTGCCAAGTTGCATTTGGTTGCCTTCACTCCCTGTTTTTATGTGGAGTATGACTGAACTTTCAAAAAGAAACACCCCAAACTGAGTTTAATTAGTTTGATTGCAAATTCAGGAACATCTGTCCAAATGACATAAAACCTTGTTTGGCACAGAAAGGCAGAAGACTGCTTTCTATTCAAGAGGTAATGGGTGTATTAAATCGTACCCTAAGCTCTGAGCAAATACAGAATTAATTGGCAAGCAGAAGGTTGTTGGCTTTTCCTGCCCCTGAAAATATGAGTTCCCACTAAAATTCAGTCTCCGTGCGGTACAGGGTATCCTCAGATCCCTTCAGAAAGTACTCTCTGACTAACTCCCCAAAGGAGTTTAATGATCCAGAGATTAATTTTAGCTGAGATTAAGTTTTGAAATAGTGTCTTTGAAAACTGTGGACAACAATGTGCTGGGAAGATCAGTACTCAAGTCACCTACAGATCGCAGCAGTGCTGCTGAGAATGACAACCAACATTTGCTTGACATCTCTAAAGAGATCCCCCACTTAAAGTCACCCCAGCTATTCACTGGTACTGAGCAACTACAGGAACTAAGGCCTTGAGAGCTGCTCTTCTCATTCTGCGCTAAAATTTCTTAGAAGAAAGGTAACTGGCTACAAGAATTACTTTACAAATGCCAAAAAAATGTATATGCCCAGCGATTAATCTAATGCTTTTCAGGTGGTGGTGACCTTAACTAAAATATGTGTGGGATGGGGGTGTGCACACACTTGCATGTATAACCCAGTGGTTTAAGAGTATTGCATTGCACTAAACAGGAACAGGATAGGTTATTTGTTACCAAAGTAACACTAAAAATGAAAACAGGAAAAAAAAATTGTTATCACCCTGTGAAGACTTTGTAGCTTTGTCCTACAAGCCCTTCTTTGACTCCGCATGAGGTGCCACGTACCTCTGCCTGCGAGGCAGGGGACAGCCAGGGAATTCCCTCCCCACGGAGGGGGACTGTGCATCTAGCCCACCAGCTCTCTGCAACACAGCGGTGTTACTCCTTACACACAGCAAGGTGTTATTTGTCATTTCCGTTGCATTCTGCTGTCCCTGCATGTCTCTATATAACAAAGAGAGACTTTAGTGTGGTTTATGATGCTCCTGTGGGATTGGACCTCCCCGTCCCCGAGAGCAGAGCCACCCCTGGATGCGCCATTGTAGGTACTTGGTAATACAATCAGTTATCGAGGTCACTCCAGAAGTAGCCATGTTCCTAACCACTTCTGATCTCAAGTCAAAAACATCCTAGATATTTTAACTTTTTATCATCAAATATTTTTTAGTAGCCCTCTTCTGGGCACAGAATCTCCAGAGTCACTAGGATTTTTATTTTGCAACTTTTGCAGCAGTCATTTTCCATGTGGAAACCTGAGTGTTAGCAAGTCCATTCCATCAACACAGCAGGGAATGGCTCCCTGCAGCTTTAGGCAGCCCTTGTGGAAGGGACCCCAGGGCAGAAGAGTTCAAGTCACTGAGATCTGCTCATGCCTTATGCCTCTTTGGGAAATACAGCCGTTCAAAAGCAATGTGTGGTAAATTAAGCCCACAGGGCTAGTCTCTGGGCAAGTATCTTAAGAGGTTGAGACATGGATAAATTTCAGTTAACCCCAAAATTGGTTGCAGAGCAATCACTTCCTTGTAAGAACCGATGAATAAAGGTCTGCCTTCCACCCTTTGCAAGACCACCTATGATTTCAAGTTCCATGTGGATGGGCATCACTCTTTCCATACATTCTTTACACAATTAGGCTAAACCAGCTATTATTTCTTCACACCAATTTAAAAATTACAACTGCTGGTACATTTTGTTTTGTCTTCAGTTTCTACTGACAAAAGCAAATAGCCAGAGGAAGATCCTTTCTAGTTTTCTCAGGAGAACAGCTCTACCAAAGAGATTATTGAGAAATGTTCTCACTTGAGCTTTGCCTGTAAAAATGTGTTTCTTCAGGGACTCTCTCTCACCCACAGAGCCAACCACACGCGTTCACACACAAGCAGCTGAACACTGTGGTTTAGGATAATGTCCCTTCACCCTCAAGTGGCTTGCCCCACCCTAGGTAAAGGAAAACGTTTATTGTGTCTTAATCTGAACTACTGGTACAAAACAACACATCTCACACTATGAAGGCACAGTTGCTTTTCCTCCATCTTCCTTCAGACATTCAAACAAGGTAAAACTTTGCTTTCTCCAAGCCTTTGGCTTCTCTAAAGGTGACACATGCACTGATTTACCTGCCGTAAATACAGAGACACATTCCCATTGCTTTCTGACAGAAACCCAGGAAAATCCCATTCCAAGGCCAGCTTATTGCTCTGCTTACTGACACCTCTGAAAGCATGTCAGATCGCATGAACGTGTTTGGAGATGATCCCTAAATTGCTGGGATTTGGGCGAAGGGTGTGGGAAGTCTTACACTTTGGCTGCATCTTCAGCACAGATTTTTCTCCTCCTCACTCTGGTATTTTCCTTAAGTCCCATCACTGCTGGGAAAATCTCCTTTTGCTGTTCATAAGCTCTGGAGAGCCTGTCCAACATTTAGAATCTGCACACTTCTTCTAAAAATCAAGAGCAACATTTTCTGTAGCTTTTAGGCATTTAAAAATTCTGGTGGTTTGCTAGTGAGGTCTTCAAAGGAGAGCTGTGCACCCAGCTGTTCAGAAACAAACTGCAGGGCAGAAAAAAAGACCTTCAACTTCTCTCTCTTGGTACATAAATAACTTTTCAGGGAAGCTGTGTAGGATGAGATAGGCAATGAGCTGCAACACTGAAGGACTATCCCAGGCATCCCCCATGCTTCATGGCAGGCTTGCCTTACAGTGACCATATCTGATAGTGCTAATCCAGCTGGACCCGTTACCAGCAGGCAGTGAGCAGTAGCAGTCACACACACAACTACCACATTTCTCATCAAGACAAATTTTGTCTGATCCCTCCTTCCTTTGGGAGCAGAGGGAGAGACGAGCCATATGGCTGGCGCCCTTCCCAGGTACCGGCAGCAGATCCCAAGAGCCAGATAGCTCACATGAGGCCACCGGGGAGACTCACCTCCTCCACAGAAACATCAGCCAAGTCCTATCCAGCCTGAGGTTGTTCAGTAAATAAACCCCCACCTTCCACCTCGGCTAGTCACAGGCACCAGACCTGGCCAAAATTAATAGATGAGAAGCAATCTGTCATTTCCAGGCTACGCTGTTTTGGTTATGATGAGTCAAAAAACACTAAAGGAAACACACGTGCAGTGACATCACCTCATTTTCTGGAGCCTTCCTATCTCTACAAGTCTTGCCTGATCTCCCTCAAAATTTCCATGTGCACACACAAGAACATCTCGTGTGCTGTGTAGTCACGGCTGTTAAGCTGCAAGTGCGTTGCGTGATGCCTGGCAGGGCCAGGGGAGGCTGAGTTCACCCTCAGCTGCGGGCAGGCTGGTGTCTCCTCAAAGGAAATTTTTTTCAATTATTTCAAATAGCTCCCACTCACACACAAGCCTGTGTTTTATAATAAAAACAAGGAGAAAAATCACATGCAAAGGAATTTTACCTATTTCCCTCTCCACTTATTCCACTAAAGTTATCTTTTTAAAAAAAACAAACCCCCCAAAACTGGCCACCAGAACAACAAAGTAGCCAAGAAGCTGATTTAATAATGTCATTCTTCAAAATCCACCCTGCCCTTCATACTTGTAGGTTTCAACAACAGTCCTAAATCATCCGATATCTTATATTTTTTTAAAAGGTTTCACTGTATTTCTTTCTTAAAAGTTTTCACTGTATTTCTTTCTTCATGCAGGCAATGCTTTTCATTTGGGAGGGATGCACAGAATGCTGCAAATTTTCCAGTAGCTGAGATTTTCCCTGCAAACAGAGGCAGGTGTTACCCTACTCAGTTCCAGGGCTAGAGCTGCAGCCAGTTACTCGCTATGGTACAGAAAGGAACAGAAAGGCCCAGAGACAAGAGTGGGGATATCACCCCCTATCCCCCAAAAAAGGTCACTCGAGGTCCACGTGCCCAGATGAATCTGCAGCAGATTACACTGAGCTTGAAGAAGAAATACCGCGTCCTAAAGCCCTAATCCCTTAGCTCACAGCAAAGCAGCCAGCCGTGGGCTAACAGCCACATTGGACTCGCTGGAGATGAAGCATTTGCTGAAATGCTTTGCTGAGCAAGGATGAGTGACTGTGCTTGGGCTTTAGCTGTGCTTACAAACTCCTGTACATCTTGGCTCTAGTTTTCTTTGCCACATGGCAGCTAGTTACATCCAAGACCTTAAATTCCTGGGACAGAAAGTGACTGTAGAAACTCAGCTGTGCAACATATGCTCCATCTAGTGTTTATTCACTAATATTTCATTTTCTTAAGTGGTTTGTTTTGCTGTTAACACATAATTCCATAATTTCTGTAGTTCATTGGTCTATTTAGGATCGCTATTGAAAACATTAACCTTCTGGTTGTTTTAACCACACAATTTTTATTTAGCCTCCACTTACACCTTCAGTAACGATGATACACTAATTTCTGTTGAGAGATTAGACCTCATAGAACAAAATGAAGCAGAAATGTTTTAAGAGAGTAGTGAGCACTTCTCCAGGTGCTTTCCTAAGGCAAAGTGAATGGAGAACTTTGAGCAGGAATAAAACATAAAAACTAAATGACACCCAATGTTACCACCTGGTCAATAACCTTCACTACAGCACAGAGAAGTGAGAGAAGCAGTTTCTCTGGGATGGTCCATGCCAGCTCACCCGGAGCTTGAGCTGAGCCATGGGGAAAACGAGTCATGACTCCAGGACTCAATGCCTGTGGTGCCACTGACCTGCTCCCTGAGCTCAGCAGCCCACTCACACCCTCTGCCCACCACATCTCACAGACATTGCAAAGTCCCACCCTCCCAAATTATTTTGAGGCCCCCTGTGGAGGCCTGCTGTACACTATGCAGTGCTAGAGGAGGCAAGCAGAGTCACTTGCTGCCCCCTCCTCCATAACTACATTTCCTCCCTCCAGCCCCACTTACCTCTCACACTTTCCTCCAGCTCTCAGCAGTGGTCTCACCTGCCCAAAGCCAGGTCTCTGTAGGGCCCCTGTGAGGACACGTCCCAGCTCACATCGGGTCACACAGCCCACCCAGGCGAGAGCGGTCTGCCTGTGTGCTGCAGAATCACCCTGCGCAGGGGATCTGGGGGTGCAGCCAGAGCAGCTGGACTCAGGTGGGGAACAGCCACAGCAGGAAAAGGGGGAAAGTTTCCCCCCACAAAAGATACCTCCAAAGGCACAGGGGACAGGGTGCTGAGCCCCTTTCTCACAGACTGAGGGGTTTTGTGTCCTCTGTATCCAGCCAGGCTGTGAGGGAAGGACAGGATAATAAGCAGGTGGCGCAAAGCCCCCACTGCCTCCTGGGGCCACCCTCGTCACACCTGGGCTCAGCAGCTGCTGGGAGTGAGTCCTGGAGAGCAGTTTGGCAAAGCTCTGCCAGTGTGCCTGTGTGTGTGTGTGCGCTGGGGCTTTTCCAGGTGCCCAGGTTGGGTGCAAAGCATCTTCACGTGGTGGAAAAGCATGGAGGGGGAACAGCCATCAGGCCTGGCAATTGCCACATACATTTGAAAAGAGCAGGATCTACCTACCAGGCTTGGTTACAGGACAAACTGCAAAATACTCGAGCACATGGAGAGTCTCCTTGTTACCTCAGGCTGCCCTAAATTTGCAGTCGTTTAGGGAGTTCCCAGTCCCTGATTTGCTGCTCACCTGCTAGCAATGCCCTTACTGCAGAAAGGAAAGCCAACAACAGATGGAACAACAGTCCCAAGCTTATATTTGGAGAAGGAAGAAAAAGAAAGAAAAAACCACTCTGTCCTGTTGTGTTTGCAGGGCTGGTGAGGTGCTGGGACAGGCTGCCTGGGGAGGGCACAGGGTCTGCAATGAGGAAATAGGTGAACATCCCTGGAGAAGGGCTTGGGTTGGCTGATCCTGTGTGGAGGCAGTGATGGCCCAGTTCTTCTGGGTGAAGGCTGAGAGGATCAGAGTCCAGCTTAGGAGGAGAGCTGGCAAGGAGCTGTGATAGAAATGGAGAGCCCCTGGACTGCACAACCACAGGGCACAATCTTAGGCACAGATTTAAGCTGCAGAAACTGATCTTTCATTGCTGTGGAGAGCATAGCAGAAGGAGCACTGATAATTTAGCTTCCTTGGGCAGAAAGTGTTTAAGAGATCCCCACATGCCCCTGCCTGCTCTCCCCTGTGCCAGAGCTCGCAGCAGAGCTCCCCAGACCTTGTGTCACAGCACTGACACGAGCAAGAGAGCAGCAAATTGCAGCTTGAGGATAGGGGGGAGTGGGTCCCCATATGGAGAAACAGCAGAGGACCCTGCCCGGGGTGTGTGGGGTAATATAAAACTAAATGCATCATAGGACATTTGCCACAGTAGTACTGTTTGAGGAAGAGCCTCCAGTAAACCAAACCCAGGCCTGCTGCTGGATATCCTCCAGTGCAACACACAAACCAGAGACAGTTCGCAGAGGTTTAGGTCCAGTTTGCTGTGGAAAATGAGAACAGGTCAACCCTAATGGGAAACATGAAAAAACATTTTCTGCCAACTGTGGGTTCTGTTGTGTTTTTTTGCAGGTGATGGCCATGCTGCTCTTCCCTGTGCAGCTGCTGGCAGTGGCTGTCACCATTTACCTAGAGCTGGTGAGGTCTGCTCAAGGCGGTGTCTACTATGGGATCAAGCAGCTGCCACCCCAGGTGCCCCAGTACCAACCCCTTGGACAACAAGTACCTCACATGCCACTGGGCAAAGAAGGCATCCCGATGCAGCACCTGGGCAAGGAGGTGCCCCACATGCAGTATGGGAAAGCGTACCCCCCTCTGCCTCAGTACATGAAGGAGGTCCCGCAGATGCCTCTGCTCGGCAAGGACATGGCTCCCAAGAAGGAGAAAGGTAGGTTGGGCACGTCCCTCGCCACCCCTCCACGGTCCCGCCTGGTGCTGCACGGCACCGTTTGCCCACGGGGGAATGAAGATGGGGAGCAGGCTGCTGTAGGCTGGGCATGACACTCAGGTGCCCCAAGGGCTGGCCAGGCTGGTACCTGGTCATGGGGGTACAAAACGGGCTCACATGAGCTGTGGGACAGCTTGGGGTGACCAGAGCATGGCCACAGGCATCCTCGGGGCTGCAGCACTGCCTCTGTGACAAGCTTCCAGCAGCTGGGGTTGGCCCCAGGTTTGTTGGGATGCTTGCTCAAGGCCAGGAGAAACCTCATCATCTCACCTGCCTCCAGAAAACCCTCTGATGGGGTTTCAAATGATGGCCCAGGGAGACAGGCCAGGGTCCTGCCTGGAGGTGCTCCCACTCTCACTGCAGCCACTAGAGATGAAATAAGAGCTAAGAGCCGCCCAAATTTGAATTTACAGGAATATCACAGTTTTGTCTGGATTTGTCCAGACCCTGTGATTTAGAGGTTTGCAGATAAAAACATATAATTGCTCCTCTGACTCTGCAGTCCTCTTTCTGTAGGTAATTTAGGAGGCGTTGAAGGCACAGGGCGTTACTGCGTGAGTCTGCACGTACGAGCGCTTTCAGTATTCAGTAAGGGAAGTTTGAACAGTATTAAGATATTTAAGAAAACAACAAAAAAAATGTCCAAAATACAAAGGGCGACCAAGAACACCCAATGTCATAAAATCCTTGTGGGGACAGCAAGCATTTGCGCGGCTTCAGACAAGGTGGTTAACTCTGTCATATCAAGGGTTCAGCGTAACCACAGCCTCTGCTGCCTTCTGAGGGAAATGGGAGATTTCCTCCTGGAGTGTCTGAACAAGCACAACTGCCTGTAGTAAAACCAACCCATCTTGTGACAGAGGAGGCTTTCTACGTGCATAAAACACAACGTGTGCAGAGAGGGAGGGTTTCTGCCTCCCAAAGAACAGTTAATTCTCTTGCCCTGAAACCTCATCTCTCCCCTTCCCCCAAACCTCTCACTTCTTTATCCATCTGAGAGCCAGAGACAAGCAGACTTGCCACTTAACACAAGAAGCCAGCAGCTTGAAAAGCAACCAACCCCAGCACAACCACTCCCATGGCAACTCCCTCAGCCTGACCTGCAGTGCTGGGTGGTCACATGCACAAAGATGTGGGTTTGGACAACAAAACCATTTTGTGAAGTGTCTGGGAGAGCTCTAACCAGATGTGGCTATGCCAAAAACCGGTGGGAGCTCAGCAACGCTGGGTAAGGCTGCAGCTTTCCAGTAATATCTTAACGGGAACCAAAGCCTTGGTGGACATGCAGCCATACCTACCTACAGACTTCTTACTGACACTGTATATTCTAATTGATCTTGCTAATGTAAGCCCCTCCAGCAAAGGCCCTTTTATGGCAGAACTCTTCCTACAGCACAGGAGCGCTGAGCAACTTCTGTGTCCAGCAAAAACTCATAAAAGTTGATTAATCTACGGCAATATGGGACAAAAAGCAGATTTTTCTGTTTCAGCTTGTACAGGTAGAAAACACTAGTAAGGCACAAATGGCTTTTGCACAGCAAAAAAACCCCAACTATGATGCAAAATAATTATTTTATGGAAACCGGAACATGCAGACAAGTTCGGGGTCTGCAAAACAGCAGGAACATCCTCTTTGTTCCAAACACCATCCTGTAACAGGCCAGCTCTGCCTCCCGCCTGCACGCACCAAACTGAACAACCACGTTCAGTCCAGACCCGCCTCTGTGTCTCTCGAAGGATGCGATGGCGATTACCTTCCGTCTCTCCCCCTCCCCTTTTCTTTTTCTTTTCTCCCCCTCCTAGAAATGCCCATCCGCAGCCTGAGGGGCGAGCAAGGTCCCCCCGGTGAGCCTGGACCAAGAGGGCCGCCGGGGCCACCAGGACTGCCGGGTCA
>NW_010324062.1:0-7712 GCF_000700745.2 Antrostomus carolinensis
CACCGTGTTCGGTCTCCTGTGCCTGCGAGTTGTCGGGATCCTCCTCAGCCTCTCCACCTGCGCAGGGCCCTCCTCCGGGAACTCCTGCTTTCACAGAGAGAGAGCGAGCTGCGCTGGGGGGTAGAGGCTGGCCTTGTCCCCAGACCCACGGCAGTAATCTCCGGTCTCTCAAAGTACACAATTTAAGCAGTTTTCTGTGGGTATTTGTGTTCCACTGATGCCGTTGGCAGGATGCAGTCCTGACACGGATTGAAGTTACCACACACTCTTACTTCTTTGCGAGATTAAAGCCTACTGAACGCTCTAAAGCATTTTGTCTTATCTTTACAGTTTATCTCCTTATGCCATAAAGAGATTTTTGTTTGGTTGGTTTATTCCCCCCACTTCTGACAGTTTATTAAGATAGCATCAGGCACAGTTTAAACATGATCACTTCAGAAGCATTTCTACTGATGAGAAAACAGGATAAATTTCTGGTTTTGCAACCTACTGAAGACTAAATATATTTGACCAATAAATTGAAGAAAATTTAACTACCTAAGTGTTGGATCAATATGAAATAGAATAAAAAAAATAAAGGTGTCTACTTTGCAGCATATAGTATCTATGGTTGCAAAGTATTTGCACAAAAATGAGTAATTTTGCAAACCTGCATTAAGTTGAACGGTGCTCGCTGATGGAGGGTTAACAAGAGCTTACAGGACTCTCTCTACTTAGTTCACTTCCAGAGTTACATACATAAAAGATTCCTATGACTCTCAGTGAAAAACCATCATACACCATCTTTGTCTCAAGTAATTGGACACAAACCTCCATGATTATCAGCTGGGATTCTTCACTGCGGTTCCTCTGGTCGGTGGCTGACACCTGGCTGTTGCAAGCAACACAGGAATTACTCATGAGAGATACACTTTAATATGTGCATAATGATCATGAGATACGTGCCATGTAACCTTTGTACCCTGAACATTCAAATGATACAGCATTTAACATACTGTCTTAATACTTAGAAAAAAAAAAATCCAGAATAGAATGATTCAAAAATATGTGCATCCGTTTATTTAATTATTCCATATAACAGTGAATAATGTGAGCCTGTACATGGTGTATGAACACTCTTGCTATATTTTTTTAAATAAACAACCCACCTACAGTCCATTAAGTCAGCTGCAAAACTCGGATCACAGATATGTGTTCCATCTCTTTTTTCCTCCACTTCCAGCATTGGGTTTGCTTGGGGTTTGCATTTTACCAAACCTGGAACCCATTAAGTCATTTCAGCTTTGTTTACACTAGAAAGTTGCTGTATTTGATTACAACAATTTAGGAAATTTTAAAATGTATATCTGTACAACTCAATTCCTTGCCACTATTACTGCAGGTTCCTGTCCCGCTTTAATTGACAGGAAAGCAGCCTCAGCTGTACTTGTTCCCTGTGGGAAGCTTACACCAACATAGCTGCACCAGTGCAAAGCCCAAGTGCTGATGTACTGACCCAACAGATGAAGTAACTCACAACATCATAATTTATTCTGCATTTCAAAATCCCCATGAAACAACTCACAGGAGAAAAATATGGGCCCTTTTTCCATAGCTGCCTAAATCTCCTCTAGCAAGAGGGCTAGCTGAGGCTACATAGGCATCCATTGTTTCCCCATCACTTCTTTGGACTGGGTGTGTACAGGCTAGCACATAACTCCTCAAAAAGTGCTTCCAGCCCTGGCTAGAGTATAGAGAATGATCTTCATATTCCCCTCTTTCTTTTAGGAGATGCCTATTAAAAACGTGAAGAAGCAGAGGAGGAACAACATGGTTATCTCCTGACTGAGGTTTAGCCCTTACCAGCTACTAGCCCCAAGGATTTTCAGGTTTCTAAATAAGTCTCAACAAAGCAGAAGGAGCTGGACTTGTCCTAAACAAGTGGTTTTCTTAGGCAAATGTGACTGTCTCCCAAACCACCTATGCATTTGCCTCAGCACCAGTTCCCTCAGTAAGGATATTGCACCAGGGGTAACGGTGATGTACCTAAAAATGGCAGCATTTCCTTGCTGCAGGCAAAGTTCATCTGATACCCTCTTCATAGCACAAAAAATACAGTGCTGCAAAAAGCAGCAGCATTTTTGTTGCTTGGCACATAAACTTTTTTTTTCGTATCAAGCTTTATGTATCAAATGTAAACAGTCTTTCCTAAAGGCACATCTAAATGGAGAAAGCTAGCAACATAGCAGAAGGACTATGGTCTCTTTCTTTAACAATTTTCTAGCATTTCTTAAAATTGCATACTAGAGCAGGCACTTTAAAATGTAATAAACAACTAGATGCAAGACGTATAAGCTCTCCAAGAGCTCAGAGAGTTTCCAAAGCACTTAAAACTGAGAACAGGAAGGCAGTGAAGTTTCTCTCGCTCCTCTTTAAAAAAATAATTGCACCAAAAGTACCTAGAAAATAATTTCAAGGATTTTGGATTCTTAAATCCGTCTCATTCGTGAAAACACGTGGAACACACTGATACTGAAAGAGATCTAAAGGAAAATGTTTGTTTCCTACCTGGGTTTTCCTACACAGCAGCTTTCAAAGTACAGACAAAAACCAAGCACAACACTCCCCCTAGCAACAAAGCCTCAGCTTTGCTTTTTAAAGAGGAAGAGTCAGATTCTCCTCCTTAAGCCACTAAAACAGTTCCAGAAGACGTCTGTTTTGTAAACAATTTATTTTACAGTAAAAGGGAAAGTCATGAATAAAGTACAGGAAGGATGAAGTGATTGCAGCTCCTGCAGACAGCAATGACTTTCTGTTACTGCAGTGGCAGTGGCTTGAAAAAAAGAAGGATCCACGGTTTATTTTTGCAGGATCAAGGATGGTTGTTTCACAGAAATACAATAAAGATACCTCACTCTTCCTAACTTTAAGTACCTAACTTTGCTGAATTATCTGACTTAATTTCTATGTATTTCTTCTGTAACTAGAGGAGAAGCACAGACTCTCCTTGAGATGTTTACGATTCAGGGCATTGATTCCTGAATATCAGTCATTTGCAGAAGAGTCTATCTCACTCTGTTGACTAAAGGGAGATGTTAAACCTCTAATTCAGGCTATATGCCAATATTCTACCAAGTAATTTTTTCTTTTTTTTTTTTTTTAGATTAATTTCACTCTGAAAAAAATCCCTGGCATCAAGTCATGTAGGGATAAATCCTTGAAGTGGATGGTTAGTAGCCAGTTGTTTTCCAAGTGCTGTCTCTGTGTTCCAATACATTAAAGTACTCAGAGTACTCAGAGACTGAAGGGGACAATGATGCATTATTCTTTACAGGTGACCTTCACAAATCAGCATCAGCCTCAGCAAACTTCTTAGCATGTCATTTTGAGGAAAAATAAGGGGAAACATAACAGGGTTTAAAAAAGGTATAATCTCGCAACAGCTGTAATTTGCAGAGACAGGATTTTTGCCAGACCAGGGTTAAAAAATGTTATCAGGAAATGCTCTGAGACTGGGGAAGGTGGATTCTGAAACCAAAGTAAGAAGTAAGACAAATCATAAATTTATAAAGTTATTAATATACTTTAATACATCTGTAGCAGAAAAAAGAATTGCTCTAGAGCCTGCTTAAAGGGCAATACAATCCTTAAGCCCTGGTTGGAGAAGCAGTGGAGGGATGAGTTATCTTGTTGAATGCTCACAGCCAGCTTATGTAGATACTAGGAATGGCAGAAATGTCAGTGCTATCAGATAGTTCGTAGAAATGTGGATTTTCTTATATTCAGTTCACAATTTCTATAGGTACAAAGCAATTTATAGTTTTCCCATCAAATCTGGAGATGGGGTCTTTTCTGCTGCATAGAATTGTTAACAAAGTAATTTCTTATGTTAACATGTGTATTAGTATCTTTAGTATGACCAGAATAAACAATATTGCTGATACTAAATGCAGTTGTTATTAGAGCTATTTATAATTGTCTTTATATAAACAGTCCCTATAACATCTGAAGGTCTGTTACTGCAAAGTTTTAGTAGCTGGAACCACATGAAAAGAGATGGCTAAATTGTTTCCCTTTTCTGAATACTGTTGTAAGAAGGAGATCATGGGAAGAAGTAAACAGTCACAGTAGATTAAAAGATTAAAAGTATGCATTTTTAGTTGCTAAAAGAGGAATTATCACAGCTAGAAAACACCTGACATGACAACAACTTTCAAGAATGGGAAAGACATGTAATCAGAAGACAGAGTTCTTAGGGTAATATGTGCAGTACACAATCTCTCTTATCTGCTAAGTCTCACCGTATGTGGGACTGTGGAAATGACGCAGTCGGTGAACCTTCATGCAAAGTTTTGGCAAGAGCTCATCTTTATCCTCTTCTTGTTTTGCTAATAAGTCTGCGTCCCAACAGTTTATTCCAGTCTCAGAAACAGTTGTACAAACAGTTTAAATGACGGATAAATATGAACCGCCTTATGTAAGGAACATTACTATTATACCCTAAAGGAGCAGTGGGGGACCTTTGCTTAACAGGATGGAAAGCTGCTTAGAAACACATGTCAGTGCAATGACTCTACTCACAGGAGACATACAGAATTCAAACCACATACATTTCCTGAGGCAGAGAACAACTAATTTATCTCAATCAGCATTATAAAAACAAAGGCAAGCCCAATGTAATTGATTACACTGGACACCAGATTTAGTGCTCCAAATAAGATGATGTGAGCAGCTCTACTCTGTGAGATGTGGCACTGTCACACTGAGGCATAAACTGCTCTTTTGTCAGTGATGGTCAAGGAAGGCTGTTAGCACAGGCAGGGTAGATGACAGCTTGTAGTGACACATGGTGCAGGCTGCCCCAGGAGTGGGCAGGCTGAGGGATCATGGACCCCAAGTTCAGTGGTAAAACAGTTTTTAAATGAATAGTGGACAATGAGCGAAAGCGTTTATTCTCAAGCTTTGATGATAATGTAAGAAAGTGAAGGTATTTATTCAAAATAACATACTCAAATCAATTTGAAGATGGATTTTAATATTTATTTACTTATCTTGATTAAAAGTGTTCAGCAATGGAACATGACTGATGGCTTCTTTGATGTCACTCTACCAGGTATAAAGAAAGTCTGAAAAAGTAAAAGATTTTAGGGGCTATTTTGTTTCAAGCAACTTTATTTTTACCTAGGTATGTTTACATACATATATCCCAAGTAAATATATAGATTTTTTTTTTTTTTTTTTTTTTAAACTTACAAATCTCAGGAACACTTACTTTCTTAATATTGTTTAAAGATTTTCTGGTAGTCTCAGGTTTGTATGAGTTCTTCCAGCCTCAGTTAGAAAGCCCAAGAGTTGGTGCTGCAGCAGACATGCTTTGTCCTAGGAGTTTCTTCTGGTGGTACTAATTTCTTTGTGCTGACTGTAGACAAAGTCTAGATGACTAACTTGGTCTGGATGCCTAACTTTATAAGGCACTATGGCATGGGTAGAATGACTTATATATTGCGTAGAAATCTTAGATTAATTTCAAATTTAATCCCAAAGAGATTTTGCTCTTTGTTATCCTATAACATCTTGAAAGCAAGCCACACTTCCCCACCTACTAATGTAAATAGTGGGAAGACTTTAGCTGAATATATTTTCCATATAAATCCAAATTTAGACAGAGGAATACTCCTAATGAAATATCATGTCATCAAAGTTGATCTATTTTCAAGTAAAATAATAGTAATAACAATGATTTACTTTAGAATAATGTCTTGAGAACCTGAATGAGGGCAGGGACACATGCTACTTGTATAAATATGTTGTCCATACATGTAGCAAAAAGATTCTTCTTTCCAAAACCTATAGGAATAATTCAACAGAATTACTTATTTTGAACAGTCCATGCCAAAATATTAAACTGTTCAAATAACTACAGAATCCAAATGGGAAAACTTAGGAAAGCTAAAATGACTTTTCTACGATTGTACAAACATAAATCTAAAATTATTAAGTAAAGGGAAGCAATAACTCTTGGTTTACTTATTCCCATGATGTAATTTTCAGTATAGGTGTGGTTAAAATATCTCTTGTCTATTATTTCATTCATTTTTACAAGATTATTACATGGAAGTAGTTTGCTTTTAATTAGGCTTGCATCCAGGAACATTTCACTGCAAAGCTCTATTTTTTCTCCAATCAATGGTGAAAAATTAGTTTTGTCTGAAAATTTCCAGATTTATTATAACTACCAAATATGTTTCTGTAGAGTCTGAAGAAAATCAGTCATACTCTTTTCTTAAGTTTGGTTTTAAAGGAGATTTTTTAACTTGAAGATGTGAAATACTTCTAATAAAAATTGACTTGTTACGCCTAACATAAACTTCCTATTGATTGCAATATTGGAAACCTGTTTCCATATTTATTTTTAAAATAAATATGTAATTAAATACTTCTATTAGTTGCTTTTGTTGCATAATACATATTATAGGTCCAATCCTGCATTTATTGAGTTACCATATCAAGAAGCCCGAGAGCTATTAAGAGGGACTTCAGGACCCTGGGATGAATGCTGAAGGGATCGGGTGCACAGGTAGCGTTCTCCTCTGTCGTTCCTGTCACAGGGAATGATGAGGTGAGGAATAGAAAAAGCCAGGAAATAAATACCTGGCTCTGAGCTTGGCGTGAGGATCAAAATTTTGGGGTTTTTGACCATGAGTTGGCCTACACAACACCAGGCCTGCTAGGAAATGATGGGGTGTACCTGTCTCCAAGGGACAAGGATGCTTTCCACAAAGTTAGTGGGGCTCATCAAAAGAGCTTCAAGCTAGATTCGATGGGGGAGGGGGATGAAACCAGGATTACTAGAAATAGGCCTGGGGATGGCACTCCAATGTCTGAGGGACAGTGTGCTAACGAGGGTCTTCAGTCTGCAGCCTCAGAGGAAGTGGGGATATTACTCCAAGTGGCAGCAAAGACGCAAAGGTTATTGATGGGTTAGAAACAAGAGCGAGTAGTCACTTAGGAACTAAGACTATCCCCTTCTGAAGAGTGGTGGGATTAGTAGCCCAGCTGAAGTGCATCTACACCAGTGCACACGGCATGGGCAACAAACAGGAGGAATTAGAAGCCACTGTGCACCAAGTGCACAAAACGATATTATTGCCATCATGGAAACATGGTAGGATGACTCACATAACTGGAGTGCTGCCATGGCTGGCTATAAACTCTTCAGGCAGGATAGGCAAGGAAGGAGAGGTGGTGGTGTAGCCCTCTAGATTAGAGAGTGTTTTGATTGCATTGAGTTCAACGACGATGATGACAGGGTTGAGTGTCTGTGGGTAAAAATCAGTGGAATATCCAACAAGAGAGATGTCATGCTGGCAGTCTGCTACCGACCGCCCGGCCAGGATGAAGAGACAGACGAGAGATTCTACAAGCAGCTGGGAGAAATCTCATGATCACCAGCCCTTGTTCTTGTGGGGGACTTCAACTTACCAGATGGCTGCTGAAAGTATAATACAGCAGAAAGGAAACAGTCTCGGAGGTTTCTGGAGTGTGTAGAAGACAACTTCCTGACACAGCTCATGAGTGAACCAACTAGGGAAGGCGCCCTCCTGGACCTGCTGTGTGTGAACAGAGGAGGCCTTGTGGGAGATGTGATGGTTGGAGGACACCTGGGACACAGCGATCACGAAATGATCGAATTTTCGATCTCTGGTGAAGTAAGGAGGGGGGTCAGCAGAACT
>NW_010324062.1:7853-8521 GCF_000700745.2 Antrostomus carolinensis
TGTGCGGAAAAATGAGCTGGTGGGGATGAAAAACAGCTTGGCTGAGCAAAGACCTTTGGGTGGATCTCAGAAAAAAGAGGAAAGTCTATGAGATTTGGAAGAAGGGGCAGGCATCTCAGGAGGGCTACAAGGATGAAGTGAGGTCTTCCAGAGAAAAAACCAGAAGGGTTAAAGCCCAATTAGAACTTAATTTGGCCAATTCTGTAAAGGATAACAAAAAATGTTTCTATAAATTCATTAACAACAAGAGGAAAGCCAAGGAGAACCTCCATCCTTTACTGGATGCAGAGGGAACAATAGTGACAAGGGATGAGGATAAGGCTGAGGTACTTAATACCTTCTTTGCCTCAGTCTTTAATAGTAAATCAGCTGTTCTGTGGGCACCCAGCCGCCTGAGCCAGAAGCCAGGGATGGGGAGAAGAACGAAGCTCCCACAATCCAGGAGGTAGCGGTTAGAGACCTGCTCAGCCAATTAGACATCCACAAGTCTATGAGGCCAGATGGGGTCCTCCCGAGGATATTGAGGGAGCTGACAGAGGTGCTCACCAAACCCCTTTCCATCATCTACCAACAGTCCTAGCTGACTGGGAGGTTCCACTTGACTGGAAGGAGGCAAATGTTGCACCCTTTTACAAGAAGGGCTGGAGGGAGGATCTGGGGATCTACAG
>NW_010324062.1:8932-9706 GCF_000700745.2 Antrostomus carolinensis
TAGCAATGATCTGGATGAAGGGATTGAGTGCACCCTCAGTAAATTTGCAGGTAACACTAAGCTGGGTGGAAGTGTTGATCTGCTTGAGGGTAGGAAGGCTCTGCAGAGGGACCTGGACAGGTTGGATCAATGGGCTGCGGGGCTGCGACCAACTGTATGAGAGTCAACAAGGCCAAGTGATGGGTCCTGCACTTGGGTCGCTGTTGTGTGAAAGGCGTGGTAAAGCAATTTGGCAGGAAATAAACCCCCTTGCATTCCAGATTATCCTCAGATATTAGAGGAGCTGGAGGTGGCTGGGCTTAGATCCTGAGTGATACCCAATTTAGCATGAGTCCGACAACAGTGGATTCGCTCAATAGTGTGCTGCACTTCTGTCTACCCATGATTTATGGACTCATCTGGCTAAACCTGCAGAATTTAGCAGCATCCTGTGGAAGGGGGTCTGGTGTGACTGGTTACAGACACAGTTCGGTGCGGCACTACAAGTCTGGGTGCATTAATGCCGGATTCACTCGATAGTGCCCTGCACCTGCCGTCCAGTCACAATCTCTGGACACTCACAGCCTATCAGGCAGCACCCAGTGAGAAATTGTGCAGTGTCAGTAAGCGAATAAAAACACTTTAATAGAGCAAGAGGAAAAATACAGATTTGTGTGGATTGCTGGTGATAATCTACTCTCTGCAGTAGCATACTTTTATAATTTTGGGGAATTCACTTCATTGCTCTTTTTAAAACCACCAATTCTATAGAATCATAGAATCATAGAATAGATT